>NW_021166514.1:228522-236022 GCF_004354835.1 Perca flavescens
ATGACATAATTATTTGATCACCTACCAACCAGTAAGAATTCTGGCTCTCACAGACCTGTTAGTTTTTCTTGTTCTCCACTCATTACCTGTATTAACTGCACCTGTTTGAACTTGTTACCTGTATAAAAGACACCTGTCCACACACTCAATCAAACAGACTCCAACCTCTCCAACAGGTCTGTGACAGCCGGAATTCTTACTGGTTGGTAGGTGATCAAATAATTATGTCATGCAATAAAATGCAAATTAATTATTTAAAAATCATACAATGTGATTTTCTGGATTTTTAGATTCCGTCTCTCACAGTTGAAGAGTACCTTTGATAAAAATTACAGACCTCTACATGCTTTTTAAGTAGGAAAACCTGCAAAATCGGCAGTGTATCAAATACTTGTTCTCCCCACTGTATATGTATGGCTATAATTATAATTTTAGGCTAATGTAATAGCCAATGTTAGCAGCAGGGTTAGCCCCTCTATGGTTGGTTTATGCCTTAAAATAATGGCCAGGATTTCCGGGAATAGGTACGATATGTGTGTCTCCATTTCCAAACATCAGTGCAGGCTGACTGCTTTAGCAGCAGAGGTTGATTGTGGGCGAGAGGGCGACAACACTGTCGTGGTCACCCACTGCGTGTCTTGTGTGCCCTTGTATTGGTTATGTGTTTATGTTGCTGAGGTGTTTCCTGTTCCCACACTGGTGGGGGCTTAGTCTGGGAGTTGCCTTTTTCTCCTCGTCTCTCATGTCATGCTGTATTTTCTTTACCCAATGTATGTTTGTATGTACCTTGTAAAGCTGTAAAATGCGCTCTATAAATACAATTGGATTGGATTGGTGGTTAGCTCGCCGAAACTCTACTGCCGCTGGGGGCATATCATAGTGGGGGTCTGGATGTCCTACCCCAGGGAAGTTTGGAGCATCAAAGACTTCATTTATTGTATTCTGATTCACTTTTATGCACCAAATTATGGTGGAAATCCCTTTATTTAGACTATGTGAAGAAAAACACAGATGACAAATTAAAATGTATCAAAACTATAATGTAAAGTATGTTGTTGTGGGTCATTGGGTATTAATAATTATTAGGGCCCGAGCGCCGACAGCGGCGAAGGCCCTATTGAAACTGAAGGAATTATTCTTTCTTTCTTTCTTTCTTTCTTTCTTTCTTTCTTTCTTTCTTTCTTTCTTTCTATTATTTTTCCGTCAAATGAATTGGCTTTTTGAGGGGCTTAACATATTCAAAAACTCACCAAATTTGGCGGCAGCATCAAGTCTGGTGAAGATTTACGTATTTTAAGGGTTTCAGGAATAGGCGCACAAAAATGTCTCGCTAGCGCCCCCTAGAAAGTTAAGAAAATTGAGCCCCTGCAGTGCGTTTAACGTAGACTCACGGAACTTGGTACACATATGTAACATGTCAAGATGTACAAAAAACTTCATTAGAGCCATACCCTAAACCCAACAGGAAGTCCGCCATTTTGATTTCAAAGTTCAAAATTGGTGCGATTTTGGCCATTTCCACATGTCGTACTTTAACGAACTCCTCCTAGAGATTTCATCCGATCAACTTCAAACTCGGTCTGAGCCATCTTAAGATGTTAAAGATGAAAAGTTGTTAAAAGAAAAACTTTTCGTCAGACGGTGTGGTCGTGGCGTGGTGGCCATTTTGGGTGTTTAGCGATGAACGCCCCCTTTCATAACATTTGAACCGTTTAAGGTAGAGTCTTGTGTGAGGTATAATTGAACTCAGCAGAGACTTCCTTCTTCATTGGTCATGGTTTGGCCCGCCCCCTATGCTTAAGCCACGCCCCCTTTCACAGCTAATGAACCGTATGATGTAGAGTCTTGTGTGAGGTATCGTTGAACTCGGCGGGGAGTTCCCTTTTAATTGGTGACGATTTGCGGTGTCTGAGTGCCGCGCAAATGTATGGTCGCAAGGAGCGGAGTCCGCCGGTAACCCAGAGGTGCGAGGGCCCGTCCATCGCTGTTCGCAGCTTTAATTATTATTATTATTATTATTATTATTATTATTATTATTATTATTATTATTATTATTATTGTTGTTGCTCTCACCTCCACGAAGTAGAAACATGGCAGCAGAGTCAAACTGTCTTTGGGAGGTTTCTTCTTCATCTTCTCAGAGTTAATCATCATCCTGACAGACCTGCAACACACACACACAAACAGACACACAGACACACAGACACACACACACACACACACACACACACACACACACACACACACACACACACACACACACACACACACACACACACACACACACACACACACACACACACACACACACACACACACACACGTATATAAACAACACATAGCATACGTGGGAGGGATTATACTCAGTACATTCGCCAAACCCACCAGACTCCATGTAAATAATCAGGACTTTTATCATCGTAAAACACACTTCATTCATTTCACTTCAGTGGACAGAAACAAAATCAAACTATCAAAAGCCGTCTTGGTTCATCTTTCCACTGTTCCAACAATCACCACTCTGGTTTGGTTGAAATAAACCCTTAATTCATCCATTTACATGTGGAGATATGCTGGCTCTATACACGCTAAAAGTCCTGATTATTTACATGGAGTCTGGTGGGTTTGGTGATGGTGGTCAGTCACTTACATACAAACACATGAAAATAGGGTCCAGACTTGAAAATAATAATAAGAAATGATCCTTTAAATTCAATGGATCCAGCAGCACATGTGAACTGGTTCTTCCTTTCAGAGACGCAGACATCTTCCAGCACATTTCTACACCTTGTTCTGCCAATTAAAATCCGACCAATCAGAGCACAGAGCTCTGACATGTAGCGACAGAACCGTTAACGGACAGACAGACTGCAGTCCAGACAGACAGACCTACACACACACACATACACACACACACACACACACACACACACACACGCGGGCGCACGCACGCACACGCACAAACATACACACACACACACACACGGGCGCGCGCACAAGCACACGCACAGACATACACACACACACACACACACACACACACACACACAGAGACACTGCAGCCCGGCTCGGTTCGGTTTGGACCGAATAAATCCCGGGTATGTCCCGTTTTTTCCATTGTCTCGCGGCTTTGATGCAGCTCCAGTTGATGTGCTGAATAAATGAGTCAGAGAATGCAGCATAACACACAAACACACACCCACCCACACACACACACACACACACTCACCTCAGACCATCGATCCTGTGTCTGTTCCGCTTTGATTCCCGTTTCTCCTCCTCTTCAGCAGCAGAACCGGAGCCGGTACCGGAGCCGTGACACCGGACACACCTGCCTGGTTGTCCAGGGTTAGAGCGGCTCGGTTTTAGGCTAGTCCCCGTCCTGGTTCCGTTTTCCCCGGTTCTAGGCTCCGTTCTGCCTGAAATAACGCAGATCTGCAACCGTTCTCTGGCGGTGATCTGCGGCTGCTGCTGCTGCACGGTGTGTGTGTGTGTGTGTGTGTGTGTGTGTGTGTGTGTGTGTGTGTGTGTGTGTGTGCGCGTGTGCGCGTGTGTCCTAGTCCTGATCCTTTAAAGCTTCACAGATCACTATTGTTTTTCTATAACCGATCTGTGTCTCAGTCTCTACAGCTCTGATATTAATATCAGATATTTAAACTGGTCAGATTTAAAGGGACAGTGATCGATATTACAGCTGAACACACTCCTAACCAGGGCTACATCTGCTGTTGCCAGGGGTAACGTTAAAGCATGGTTTCACTAATATTAAAGGTGCACTATGAGTTCCAGCATGGTTTCGCTCACTACGGGCGCAGGCTGTGCACCAAAATACAACAAGCGCCGGTCTAGTCAATCACCAATTCAGCTACTCTATCAACTCTGCTCACTGGCCCCACCCCCTCCCCTAACCATCTTGTCGGTGATTGGCTGGACCGTGGTTTGTTGTATTTTGGTGCACAGCCTGCGCCCTTAGTGTTTGTTTCAGGTTTACGCCCCCTGTAGGGTGACCAGACGTCCTGCCCTAATTGTCCCGAAAATTAGAGCAAAGTCTCAAGAGCAGACTCTGGAGTAGTTCTAGTGTGATTGAGCATTAGAAACTGGTCATGGTGGTTTTTAACTGAGTCGTCCTGCAGCATGCAGCTCCCGTCATCACCTGAGTTCATGATTTAAATGATTTTTTATTTGTATTTTCGGGTTTACAAGACAGACAGTTGAGTTTCTGAATAAAAATAATAAATAATTTTGGTGCAGAGTTTTGAAATTCATGTTAGGTGCAGGCAGCCACGAGAAGGAGTGATTGGATTGGATGTTGCTGATGTTAAAGCGCAGACATGACAGACAGTTGATTTCCTGAATAAAAATAATTAATCATTCCATTCAATTCCCCCTCCCCCCCATAATGGTCCAAGAATTGAACCTTGGGGAACTCCACACATAGTGGCCCTTTTGTCCGAGACAAAATCCCCAATGGACACAAAGAATTGCCTATCCAACAGGTAAGTTCTAAACCAGTTTAAGACCGGACCAGACAGGCCGACCCATGTTTCTAATCTGTGTAATAAAATCTGATGGTCGACGGTGTCAAAGGCGGCACTGAGGTCCAGAAGCACAAGAACAGATCATTTATTAGAATCAGTATTTATATGCAGATCATTCACAACTTTAATAAGTGTGGTTTCTGTGCTGTGATAAGGCCGAAAGCCTGATTGGTAATTATCCAGGAGGTTGTTTAACGTTAGATAATTATTCAGCTGAAAAGCAACCGTTTATTCTATTATCTTGCTGAGAAATGGTAGGTTGGAGATGGGCCTATAGTTACAGATGACTGTTGTGTCAAGATTGCTCTTCTTCAGGAGTGGTGTAATGACAGCTGTTTTTAGCACTGCAGGAAATATGCCTGATTTAAGAGATGAGTTTACAATATCTAATACCTCATGTGCCAAACAGTTAAAAACTGTTTTAAAAAATGGGGTGGGGAGAGGGTCCAAGCAGCAAGTAGAAGACCTGAGTTGTCCAACAATGTCTTCTAATTTTTTTAGGTCAATGAGGAGAAAATGAGTCATAGTAGAAATCCTAATCCTGGAAAACTGTTGGGTAGGATGAATTATAGACCTTGATGCACTAATATTCTGTCTAATGGCTATAATTTTGTTGTTGAAAAAAGTAGCAAATTCTTCACATTTATCAGTAGACAGCATCTCTGATGGAGTTGTAGATGGTGGGTTAATAATTCGATCAAAGGTGGAAAAAAGCACTTTACTGTTGTTGATATTTTCAGTAATGTTTTTAGAGAAGAAAGACTGTCTGGCCTGTTTCATCTCTTTATTATAGTGATTACGTTTATTCTTATATATGCCATAGTGAACATGGAGTTTGGTTTTTCTCCATTTGCGTTCTGCCTGGCGACACTCCCTCTTACTCTGCCTAACAACCGCTCCATTTCTCCATGGGGCTTTTTGTTTTTCTATAATTTTAGTTATAACAGGTGCAATGTTATCAATGATATATCGTATGTTAGAGTTAAAGTATTTTACAGGATCCTCCATTAATGGTGCCATAGATATTGGTGAGTTATTTACAGTGTTCATAAAGGTTTCAATAGTAACATTGGTAATGATCCGTTTATTAGTCATAGAGTTATAGAGCTTTCTAAAACCTCATAGAGCTTTCTGTTAAACCAGAAACAGCTCGGAGGTCTCTGAGAGACAACAGGAAGCAACAGGGCTTTTATTTTGACAGTTTTATTACAAAGTAAAATACAAAACAAACTTTATTTACAGAAAACCTAGCTGACATATTAGATGAAATCCTCCATCTTTCCTTCTTCTTCAGTCCTGTTGCCATCTGGTCAACAACAAAGCCCTGGTGACTCCAGGGCCGTCGGCCAATCAGCAGCAAGCTAGCAGTTTACAGAGCTCCTCGGCCAATCAGCAGCAAGCTAGCAGTTTACCGAGCTCCTCAGCGGCTCAAGTCATGTAGGGGGGGACCCAGAGGTGAGTGTTGGGGGGTCAGGCTGTGTTCAGGTGAGTGTGTGTGTGGGGGGGTCCAGGCTGTGTTCCGGTGAGTGTGTGTGTGTGTGTGTGGGGGGGGTCCAGGCTGTGTTCAGGTGTGTGTGTGTGTGTGTGTGTGGGGGGGTCCAGGCTGTGTTCAGGTGAGTGTGTGTGTGTGTGTGTGTGTGTGTGGGGGGTCCAGGCTGTGTTCCGGTGAGTGTGTGTGTGTGTGTGTGTGTGTGGGGGGTCCAGGCTGTGTTCCGTGAGTGTGTGTGTGTGTGTGTGTGTGTGTGGGGGTCCAGGCTGTGTTCAGGTGAGTGTGTGTGTGTGTCTGTGTGTGTGTGGGGGTCCAGGCTGTGTTCAGTGAGTGTGTGTGTGTGTGAGTGTGTGTGTGTGTGTGTGTGGGGGGTCCAGGCTGTGTTCAGGGTGTGTGTGTGTGTGTGTGTGGGGGTCCAGGCTGTGTTCCGGTGAGTGTGTGTGTGTGTGTGTGGGGGGTCCAGGCTGTGTTCAGTGAGTGTGTGTGTGTGTGTGTGGGGGGGTCCAGGCTGTGTTCCGGTGAGTGTGTGTGTGTGTGTGTGGGGGTCCAGGCTGTGTTCCGGTGTGTGTGTGTGTGTGTGTGTGTGGGGGTCCAGGCTGTGTTCAGTGAGTGTGTGTGTGTGTGTGTGGGGGGGTCCAGGCTGTGTTCAGGTGAGTGTGGGGGGGATCCTCCTCCACAGACCTCCACACAGACAGTTTTTGATCCAGCGTTGCTCCCACTGCTTCATGGCGTTCGTTTTGTTAGGAGAACGAAGCATCGTCACACAGCCGCACCTGAACACACACACACACACACACACACAGACAGACACACACACACACACACACACACACAGACAGACACACACACACACACACACACACACACACACACACACAGACAGACACACACACACACACACACACACACACACACACACACACACACAGACAGACAGACAGACAGACAGACAGACAGACAGACACACAGACAGACAGACACACAGACAGACACACACACAGACAGACAGACAGACAGACACACACACACACACAGACACACAGACAGACACACACACACACACACACACACACACACAGACAGACACACACACACACACACAGACAGACACACACAGACACACACACACACAGACAGACAGACACACACACACACACACACACACACACACACAGACACAGACAGACAGACAGACAGTTAGTTTTTAACTGTATTTAGCACTACATTAACAGTGATTCCAGTTAACATGTTGAAGCTGTGACATCACTTCCTGTGGACTCACCTGGTGCAGGCCTTGCTCTCCTCAGTGGGACAGACGCCCATATGGACACAACGCAGGTTATCCATCTTCTGAGAGCCCGGACTCCTAAACACACACACACACAACACACACACACACACACACACACACACACACACACACACACACACACACACACACACACACACACACACACACACACACACACACAC
>NW_021166514.1:243522-256022 GCF_004354835.1 Perca flavescens
ACCATTAGTCTCATATCACCATGGAGCCCTGTGGGACACACCATATGGTTAGTCTCATATCACCATGGAGCCCTGTGGGACACACAGCACTATTAGTCTCATATCACCACATTTCTGAGTAAACTGAAAACTCTCCTCTTTGATAAAACTTATAGTTAGGGATTGAGGAGTGGCAGCGTCCGCCTAACCCGGCCACCTGCTTCTCCTTGTAGTCATCAGACTCATCTACCATATAATCAATGATATAATCCAAGTAGACGGAGGCAGGCCAGTACAGCCCGATCCGGTTGGGAAGAGTTCTAGCCCGACCAGGCACCTCTCCTTAACCTGTCTCTCTTAATTATCCGGTTATAGTTTTAGACTGCCGGGGGACTTCCTTTGACACACTGAGCTTCTCTCTCCTCTCCCTTTCCATCCGTGTCCGGTCCTGCTGCACTTCCTGCTGAGCTCTGCAGTGTCCTACTGCATGCTGCTGTGCCCTGCTATGACATGAACTACCATGACTACTATTTCTAGTCACTGATCCATTATCTTTATCGTGGCTATTATTGCCACTGTTCATCACACCCCCATCCAGCAACGTCAGACACCTCCTACCAAGAGCCTGGGTCTGTCCCACCTCCTACCAAGAGTCTGGGTCTGTCCCGTCAGACACCTCCTACCAAGAGCCTGGGTCTGTCCCGTCAGACACCTCCTACCAAGAGCCTGGGTCTGTCCCGTCAGACACCTCCTACCAAGAGCCTGGGTCTGTCCCGTCAGACACCTCCTACCAAGAGCCTGGGTCTGTCCCGTCAGACACCTCCTACCAAGAGCCTGGGTCTGTCCCACCTCCTACCAAGAGCCTGGGTCTGTCCCGTCAGACACCACCTACCAAGAACCTGGGTCTGTCCCGTCAGACACCTCCTACAAAGAGCCTGGGTCTGTCCCGTCAGACACCTCCTACCAAGAACCTGGGTCTGTCCCGTCAGACACCTCCTACAAAGAGTCTGGGTCTGTCCCGTCAGACACCTCCTACCAAGAACCTGGGTCTGTCCCGTCAGACACCACCTACCAAGAGCCTGGGTCTGTCCCGTCAGACACCTCCTACCAAGAGCCTGGGTCTGTCCCGTCAGACACCTCCTACCAAGAGCCTGGGTCTGTCCCGTCAGACACCTCCTACCAAGAGTCTGGGTCTGTCCCAACTCCTACCAAGAGTCTGGGTCTGTCCCGTCAGACACCACCTACCAAGAGCCTGGGTCTGTCCCGTCAGACACCTCCTACCAAGAGCCTGGGTCTGTCCCGTCAGACACCTCCTACCAAGAGTCTGGGTCTGTCCCAACTCCTACCAAGAGTCTGGGTCTGTCCCGTCAGACACCTCCTACCAAGAGTCTGGGTCTGTCCCAACTCCTACCAAGAGCCTGGGTCTGTCCCGTGAAATTGAATTTAATAGAATATCACCATATCTGTAGGCCAGACCACACCGTTATGGTGCAGATCCACCTGGCCATGCGAGCATAGGTGGGTTCATGTTTTCCTGTCTCTGTGTGGACATTTAGCAACTGATCTGTACCAAAGGTCCTCTCTCGTTCTACATCAGGGATCTTGTTAGCATGTTAGCTCACCTGGTTGGCCAGGCTGTTGTTAGCATGTTAGCTCACCTGGTTGGCCAGATTGTTGTTAGCATGTTAGCTCACCTGGTTGGCCAGGTTGTTGTTAGCTCACCTGGTTGGGCAGGTTGTTGTTAGCATGTTAGCTCACCTGGTTGGCCAGGTTGTTGTTAGCATGTTAGCTCACCTGGTTGGCCAGGTTGTTGTTAGCATGTTAGCTCACCTGGTTGGGCAGGTTGTTGTTAGCATGTTAGCTCACCTGGTTGGGCAGGTTGGCCAGCAGGTAGAGGACGAAGTCCCCCACCCATTGGATGAGCTGCTGCAGAGACTGAAGGGGGGGGCCGTCCAACACAAACTCCTCCGTCTTCAGATTGATCATCACCTTATCAATATCTGGAGAGACACACGCACACATAAATACACACACACACACACACACACACACACACACACACATTTATAGACATCAATATCTGAGACACACACACACACACACACACACACACATAAATACACATCAATATCTGGAGACACACACACACACACAGTGCGTCTGACCCGTGTCGCTGTTCTTGGCGCAGATCTCGGCCAGTCTGTCTCCAGGACTCTTGTCCGGCGTGTTGAGGACGTGCGGCCGCAGCAGAGACTTCAGCGTGGAGCTGATGGCGATCAGCAGCAGCTTGGCGTGGAAGTCACACGCTCGAGCTGCTGTCGCCGTGGACAGTTTACACAGAGACGCCTTCACCGCCACGATACGGGTCGCCAGCACCTGAGACAGACAGACAGTTAGACAGAGAGACAGACAGTTAAAGAGAGAGACAGTTAGAGAGACAGAGGCAGACAGACAGACAGACAGACAGTTAGAGACAGACAGACAATTAGAGACAGTTTACACAGAGACGCCTTCACCGCCACGATACAGGTCGCCAGGACCTATCAGACAGACAGACAGTTAGACAGAGAGACAGACAGTTAAAGAGAGAGACAGTAAGAGAGACAGAGACAGACAGAGAGACAGACAGACAGTTAGAGACAGAAAGACAATTAGAGACAGTTTACACAGAGACGCCTTCACCGCCACGATACGGGTCGCCAGCACCTGAGACAGACAGACAGGAGGCAGTTAGAGAGAGAGACAGTAAGAGAGACAGACAGACAGACAGTTAGAGAGAGTTTACACACAGATATGGGTCGCCAGGACCTATCAGACAGACAGACAGACAGTTAAAGAGAGAGACAGTAAGAGAGACAGAGACAGACAGAGAGACAGACAGACAGTTAGAGACAGAAAGACAATTAGAGACAGTTTACACAGAGACGCCTTCACCGCCACGATACGGGTCGCCAGCACCTGAGACAGACAGACAGGAGGCAGTTAGAGAGAGAGACAGTAAGAGAGACAGACAGACAGACAGTTAGAGAGAGTTTACACAGAGACGCCTTCATCGCCACGATATGGGTCGCCAGGACCTATCAGACAGACAGACAGACAGTTAAAGAGAGAGACAGTAAGAGAGACAGAGACAGACAGAGAGACAGACAGACAGTTAGAGACAGAAAGACAATTAGAGACAGTTTACACAGAGACGCCTTCACCGCCACGATACGGGTCGCCAGCACCTGAGACAGACAGACAGGAGGCAGTTAGAGAGAGAGACAGTAAGAGAGACAGACAGACAGACAGTTAGAGAGAGTTTACACAGAGACGCCTTCATCGCCACGATATGGGTCGCCAGGACCTATCAGACAGACAGACAGTTAAAGAGAGAGACAGTTAGAGAGACAGAGACAGAGAGACAGACAGACAGTTAGACAGACAGAGAGACAGACAGTTAGACAGACTGAGAGACAGACAGTTAAAAAGACGGATAGACAGACAGACAGACAGACAGTTAAGAGAGACAGACAGACAGTTAGAGACACAGACTCAGTATATATTACCCAGAATGCTGTGTACCTGTTGCAGGGCCTGCTTGAGTATATATTACCCAGAATGCCGTGTACCTGCTGTAGCGCCTGGTTGAGTATATATTACCCAGAGTGCCTTGTACCTGTTGTAGCGCCTGCTTGAGTATATATTACCCAGAATGCCGTGTACCTGCTGTAGCGCCTGGTTGAGTATATATTACCCAGAATGCCGTGTACCTGTTGCAGGGCCTGGTTCTGCCTCATGTACTCCTCGTGCAGCTTTTCCACCAGGTTGTGGACCATGGAGGGCTGCACGTGCAGCAGGACGTCCCACCAGTCGTAGCCCGTCACCATGCAGTACTCCAGCAGGAACAGCAGGTGGCGCAGCGTGGTGTTCATCTCCAGAACCTGGCCCATGGACGGGGACACGCGCAGCATGTGGAGCTGGAACAGAAGTTCATTTCAATTTCAACCTGGAAGGACAAGTTCACCATCGACTAGAACAAGTTCACCAAGTTCACCATCGAGTGGAACAAGTTCACCAAGTTCACCATCGAGTGGAACAAGTTCACCAAGTTCATCATTGACGGGAACAAGTTCACCAAGTTCATCATTGACGGGAACAAGTTCATCATCGACTGGAACAGGTTCACCATCGACTAGAACAAGTTCACCAAGTTCACCATCGACTGGAACAGGTTCACCATCGACTAGAACAAGTTCACCAAGTTCATCATCGACTGGAACAAGTTCAACAAGTTCATCATCGAGTGGAACACGTTCATCGACTGGAACAAGTTCACCAAGTTCATCATCGACTGGAACAAGTTCACCAAGTTCACCATCGAGTGGAACAAGTTCATCATCGACTAGAACAAGTTCACCAAGTTCACCATCGAGTGGAACAAGTTCATCATCGACTAGAACAAGTTCACCAAGTTCATCATCGACGGGAACAAGTTCACCATCGACTGGAACAAGTTCACCACCGACTGGAACAAGTTCACCAAGTTCATCATCGAGTGGAACAAGTTCATCATCGACTGGAACAAGTTCACCAAGTTCACCATCGAGTGGAACAAGTTCATCATCGACTAGAACAAGTTCACCAAGTTCACCATCGACTGGAACAGGTTCACCATCGACTAGAACAAGTTCACCAAGTTCACCATCGAGTGGAACAAGTTCATCTTCGACTAGAACAAGTTCACCAAGTTCACCATCGACTGGAACAGGTTCACCATTGACTAGAACAAGTTCACCAAGTTCACCATCGACTGGAACAGGTTCACCATCGACTAGAACAAGTTCACCAAGTTCACCATCGACTGGAACAGGTTCACCATCGACTAGAACAAGTTCACCATCGAGTGGAACAAGTTCATCTTCGACTAGAACAAGTTCACCAAGTTCATCATCGACGGGAACAAGTTCACCATCGACTGGAACAGGTTCACCATCGACTAGAACAAGTTCACCAAGTTCACCATCGACTGGAACAGGTTCACCATCGACTAGAACAAGTTCACCAAGTTCATCATCGACGGGAACAAGTTCACCATCGATTGGAACAAGTTCACCACCGACTGGAACAGGTTCACCACCGACTGGAACAGGTTCACCATCGATTGGAACAGGTTCACCATCGATTGGAACAGGTTCACCATCGACTGGAACAGGTTCACCATCGACTAGAACAAGTTCACCATCGACTGGAACAAGTTCACCACCGACTGGAACAAGTTCACCACCGACTGGAACAAGTTCACCATCGATTGGAACAGGTTCACCATCGACTGGAACAAGTTCACCATCGACTGGAACAAGTTCACCACCGACTGGAACAGGTTCACCACCGACTGGAACAGGTTCACCACCGACTGGAACAGGTTCACCACCGACTGGAACAGGTTCACCATCGACTGGAACAAGTTCACCATCGACTGGAACAGGTTCACCATCGACTGGAACAGGTTCACCAGAGACTGGAACAGGTTCACCAGAGACTGGAACAGGTTCACCATCAACTGGAACAAGTTCAGGATCTTCACCATCGACTGGAACAGGTTCACCATCGACCGGAACAGGTTCAGGAATGACGGGAACAAGTTCAGGATCGACGGGAACAAGTTCAGCATCAACGGGAACAAGTTCAGGATCAATGGGAACAAGTTCACCATCGACTGGAACAGGTTCATCATCGACTGGAACAAGTTCACCATCGACTGGAACAGGTTCATCATCGACTGGAACAAGTTCAGGATCGACTGGAACAGGTTCAGGATCGACTGGAACAAGTTCACCATCATAGGGAACAAGTTCACCATCGAAGGGAACAAGTTCACCATCGACTGGAACAAGTACATTTTCAATAGAGCTACTTTGTTACTTGTTGAAATTCGACGACCCTTTCACCAGCCCAGAGGTTAGGGGGCGTGTCCTCACCTTTCCGTGGTTGTCGACCCCGGCAAGCGCCAGCGAGGTCCAGGAGAACTGCAGCGCCTTGAAGTGGAGCGTGGAGCCTCCAGGTCGCTGCCTCTTAATGGCCAACTCCTCTCCTGCTCTCTGATTGGACGAGGAGCCGTAGAACACGCCCATTGTGTGGAGGGAGAGACGGTGGAGGATCTGAATACTGCCGTCATGAAACGCCAGAGCCAGACCTGCACACACACACAAACACACACAGAGACACAGACACACACACACACACACACACACACACACACACACACACACACACACACACAGACACACAGACACACAGACACACAGACAGAGACAGAGACAGAGACACAGACAGACACACCCCGTTTTTTCTAATGTTTGTTGCTTTTGCCCGACTGTAGCCAGACAAAAACTTAACACTAAAAAGTCTGCTATGTTCCCAGTCTCTGGTTCTGGTTCTGAGCCTGACTCACCGAGGCCCGGGCAGAACTTTGTGTCTGACGCCACCTTGAGGTCGGTGTTGGAGATGGAGATGGGGAGTTTAGGGAGAGCAACGGCTGAGACTCGCTCCAGATCACTAGTGGTGGTCAGGATCCTCCACTTCAGGATGGTTGGCTGCTTCTCCCCGACTACACACACACACACACACACACACACACACACACACACACACACACACACACACACACACACACACACACACACACACAGACAAACACACACACTCACACACACACACACACACACACACATTATATCTATATCATATTATTATTATTACCTAACCCTAACCCTGGATTGACTTTAAGTTTCAGATTTCTGACCTTGTTCCTTTAGATCACAGAAATCACACTATCATCATTTTAGTGTTTTTATTTTAATATTCTTTTATTAAAATGAGAATAATAATACAAAACCTAGAAGATTTGGCAGGAAAGTTTGACAGTGTGCCTACTACTTGGTGCACATCAGAATAACACTGGCTAACAGTTGGACATGTCCTACACAAGAGTCTCCATGATAAGTGTGTGTGTAAGAAGTTGTTGCTATGGTGATTTCCACAGTGAGGGAGTAGATGAGGGAGGGGGAGAAAGTATCTTCCATGGGTCAAACATGTCCATTTAATGATAATTATACCTCTTAAGTTTGTTCTGTAATTCAAGAACCGTGGGTCCAAATATTATCATCACCAGAGAGGTAAAAGTCTGGCGAACGCATTGATGTGGTTTTTATGTTTGTAGTGTCAAACATATGGGACACAGAGCAGGTAACAAACAAGGAACCGTCTGCGTACTTCCAGATATTTCTTTTCATTGTTTCTATCGGCAATTGGTATGAACAGAGCCAAAAGTTTAATTCCGGTGGATTCCATAGTTACATGTCTGAGACCGGCACAAAATGTCCTACATTTTGACCAACTATGATGTATAAAGAGTGAAAACTGTAGGACGGAGACAGCAATTTGTTTGGAAAACTTTCAGAGAATCATACTGCAGCTCCCCCCTCTGACCTCCGCTCTAACTCTCAACATTCCGTCCCATACACACACATTGGAAAATCTGAAATGGTCTGAAAACTGGACGATACATAAACTGTGATTTGGTAGAAACCGTGCTTAATATCAGAATGCCCATTCAGCCCAATAAAGGCTAAAGTCTTGTCTTCGGTTTAAACTTTTAATTAGTTTTCTACATTAAAGCATGGCGATACAGCATGGCCCCAAATAGGGGTTGTTTGGAGCGATGTTAAGCTATTTCTAGAAGATTTTCCATTAAAGTTTATGGGAAATTTGGCGCCGATTTTTGACGATTTCTTAAAAACCGCACGGCAAATCTCTTAGAAAAGTCATAGCACACCATTCCTGGTCATTACACATGTTTTAATGTATTTTGTGTGCATGTGTTGGCAACGCTCCGTGACTAGTAGCGGCAAATGTGGCGGCAAATAACAAGTACGGGGGATAATAGTCATTCTGTTGTTTGCTGCTATTGCAGCACATCGGCACACTGAATGAAGTGCAAAATGATTAAATAAACGTTAACATTACCACAATATCTTGAAGGAGGACCCTTGAAGGTCCAATATGTAATATATTTACCGTAATAAATCCAAAAATGACCCCAATGCGTCATCAGATATTAAGGAAACATGCTAAGTTGAAATACTATCTTTTCTGACAACAATGCAAATGCCAGTATTTTCTCCTTTGAAACTTTCCGTTCCGTGACGGAATTGCTGTTTGTATTTTGTGTGTTATCATCTGCCCAGTTTGACAGCCTGCTACAGCTGTAACGTTAGTACAGCCATGAAAGCAGCAAACAAACGAACAGGATCAACAGAGATAAATTTTACCCAACAAAAAAAACCAGCATGTTTCTAATAGTTGCGTGACCAGAGACGTAACAAATCCGTCTGGGTAAATACTGGAGATGTATTTGAAAGATGGAGACAGCTTAGAGCCCAAAAGGAAACAGAGTTGGCTTATTTCCTCCTGAACAGGTAAACATTAGCGTCGGGCTAATTTATCACAGCTACTAGCGACGGGCATTTTATGTCATTTCAACATTTGTGTAGGTAGCTACTCACATTGAATTATATAGCTAGAGTACCTGAGTTGGTTACTCGCAAAAACAATTGAGACACAGCAAGTGAAGTGATCCCAACTGGTCCTCGCTAATGCCACCATGCTAACCCTGCTAACGGCTAACGTTACCAGAGGACCAGGCAATCGACCACGGCTGTTTACAACGTGTAGCCTGTTAAGCGGCCGTAGCCGACAACGGTGAGTTATTTGAAGCCAAGAGAGGGGGGCTGTAAATCGGGAAGAGAGGACCATGAGTTTGCAGTGTGTTTATTGATTGTTGCCGTTGCCGTAATTCTAAGCCAGTTTGGGCGGTTTGGTTTCTTACCGACTGGCGAGCGGTGCTGGAAGATGTTGTTGACAGGAAGTCCCTCCTTCCTCAGAGACCAGCACTCCACGATGCTGCCGCTTTGATTGGACGCACACAGCAGAACCTGCAACACACTCAGTCCTGTCAGGTTCTGATGGTTCTGATGGTCTCACATCTGTCCCAACACTCAGTCCTGTCAGGTTCTGATGGTCTCACATCTGTCCCAACACTCAGTCCTTTCAGGTTCTGATGGTTCTGATGGTCTCACATCTGTCCCAACACTCAGTCCTGTCAGGTTCTGATGGTTCTGATGGTCTCACATCTGTCCCAACACTCAGTCCTGTCAGGTTCTGATGGTTCTGATGGTCTCACATCTGTCCCAACACTCAGTCCTGTCAGGTTCTGATGGTTCTACTGGTCTCACATCTGTCCCAACACACATCTCTAATACACTACGATCTGTTTCTACTGCTCTGTCTCTGGCCTTTTGTTGGTGCTTAGGAAAGGGTTATGGTTACATATTTGTGTAGTAGTAGTAGTAGTAGTAGTAGTAGTAGTAGTAGTAGCAGTATGTGTGTGTGTGTGTGTGTGTGTGTGTGTGTGTGTGTGTGTGTGTCTCTGTGTGTGAGTTACCTGTTCTGAGTTCTCTCTGGTGAGGAACTTGAGGTGTGTGACTGCGGGGTATTTCTCTCTCCTCAGAGGGTCGGTGGTGCAGCGCAGGAAGAGAGACGGCAGCAGCTCTGTGTCAATACGACACTTCTCACTGACCACACTCACCACCACCTACACACACACACACACACACACACACACGCACACACAGAGACACACACACACACACACACACACACACACACACACACACACACACACACACACACACACACACACACACACACACACACACACACACACACACACACACACACACACACACACACACACACAGACACACACACACACACACACACACACACACACACACACACACACACACACACACACACACACACACACACACAGACACACACAGACACACACACACACACACACAGACACACACACACACACACACACACACACACACACACACAGACACACACACATACACAGAGACCCCACACACACACACACACACACACCCACCCACCCACACAGAGACACACACACACAGACACAGACAGAGACAGACACAGACAGAGACACACACACACACACATATACACACACACATATAGTTAGGTATCTACATATATACAGTATATCTATGTCTATAGTTATTACTGGGCCCAGTGAAGGTTCTGACCTATATACAGTATATCTATGTCTATAGTTATTACTGGGCCCAGTGAAGGTTCTGATCTATATACAGTATATCTATGTCTATAGTTATTACTGGGCCCAGTGAAGGTTCTGACCTATATACAGTATATCTATGTCTATAGTTATTACTGGGCCCAGTGAAGGTTCTGACCTATATACAGTACATCTATATAGTTATTACTGGGCCCAGTGAAGGTTCTGACCTATATACAGTATATCTATGTCTATAGTTATTACTGGGCCCAGTGAAGGTTCTGACCTATATACAGTATATCTATGTCTATAGTTATTACTGGGCCCAGTGAAGGTTCTGACCTATATACAGTATATCTATATAGTTATTACTGGGCCCAGTGAAGGTTCTGGTTCTGACCTATATACAGTATATCTATATCTATAGTTATTACTGGGCCCAGTGAAGGTTCTGGTTCTGACCTTGTAGAACTGGACCGGTGAGGAGCTGCTCCCGTCGGTGGCTGCCACCACGATGTTGCCTCCGCCGGTGAAGGCGATGTCGGCGAGCGCCACGCGTCCTCTGAGCCGGCACAGACTCTCGCTGGCGGTCAGCAGGGCGCCGCCGGGCTTCAGCAGCGACACGGTGACCAGGCCGCTCACCGTCACGGCCAGCCAGCCCTCCATTGGCTTCCCCCCAAACAGGGTCAGGGACGGGGAGAACTTGACCCGCGAAAACTTCTCCCCGAAGTTAGTGGACCCAGACTGGACCGAGAGGGACAAACATGGGATTCATTTACAATCAATCAATCAAAATGTATTTATATAGCACTTTACAAAAAGCAGCAGGTATCCAAAGTGCTTCACATCAGAAACACATGTCGTACAATAGAAAGAATGAAAAAGAAAACCAGAAAAGGTTACACAGAAACACCTGCTACGTATTAAAGGCCAGACAGAACAGATACGTTTTGGACCTAAAAAGAGCTCCATCTGTGATAGTGCGAATATCAGGGGGTAACTTGTTCCAGAGTCTCGGGGCAGATCACCCCACCGTTGGTACCTAGACCTCGGCACCACCGTTGGTACCTAGACCTCGGCACCACCGTTGGTACCTAGACCCCACCGTTGGTAACTTGACCCCACCGTTGGTACCTAGACCTCGGCACCACCGTTGGTACCTAGACCTCGGCACCACCGTTGGTACCTTGACCCCACCGTTGGTACCTAGACCTCGGCACCACCGTTGGTACCTAGACCTCGGCACCACCGTTGGTACCTAGACCTCGGCACCACCGTTGGTACCTAGACCCCACCGTTGGTACCTAGACCTCGGCACCACCGTTGGTACCTAGACCCCACCGTTGGTACCTAGACCCCACCGTTGGTACCTAGACCTCGGCACCACCGTTGGTACCTAGACCCCACCGTTGGTACCTAGACCTCGGCACCACCGTTGGTACCTAGACCTCGGCACTTCTAAAACCAGTTGGTTAGAAGACCGCAAAGACCGGCTGTGCTCACGCAGGGTTAAAATCTTGGATAGGTACTCCGGGGCCAGGCCATTAAGGGCCTTAAAAACAAACATTAAAATCTTTCAATCTATTCTAAAACGCACAGGGAGCCAATGTAGAGTGTAAAGAACTGGAGTAATTGTTACATGTTACATATTTGTGTGTTTCTGGCGTGTTACATGTGTTACATATTTGTGTGTTTCTGGCGTGTTACATGTGTTACATATTTGTGTGTTTCTGGCTGTTACATGTGTTATATATTTGTGTGTTTCTGGCGTGTTACATGTGTTACATATTTGTGTGTTTCTGGCGTGTTACATGTGTTACATATTTGTGTGTTTCTGGCGTGTTACATGTGTTACATATTTGTGTGTTTCTGGCGTGTTACATGTGTTACATATTTGTGTGTTTCTGGCTGTTACATGTGTTACATATTTGTGTGTTTCTGGCGTGTTACATGTGTTACATATTTGTGTGTTTCTGGCGTGTTACATGTGTTACATATTTGTGTGTTTCTGGGGTGTTACATGTGTTACATATTTGTGTGTTTCTGGCGTGTTACATGTGTTACATATTTGTGTGTTTCTGGCTGTTACATGTGTTACATATTTGTGTGTTTCTGGCGTGTTACATGTGTTACATATTTGTGTGTTTCTGGCTGTTACATGTGTTACATATTTGTGTGTTTCTGGCGTGTTACATGTGTTACATATTTGTGTGTTTCTGGGGTGTTACATGTGTTACATATTTGTGTGTTTCTGGCTGTTACATGTGTTACATATTTGTGTGTTTCTGGCTGTTACATGTGTTACATATTTGTGTGTTTCTGGCTGTTACATGTGTTACATATTTGTGTGTTTCTGGCGTGTTACATGTGTTAC
>NW_021166514.1:268522-298522 GCF_004354835.1 Perca flavescens
TATCAGACACTAGAACATATCCATACTAGTTTATCTGTTATATCAGACACTAGAACATATCCACACTAGTTTACCTGTTATATCAGACACTAGAACATATCCACACTAGTTTATCTGTTATATCAGACACTAGGACATATCCACACTAGTTTATCTGTTATATCAGACACTAGAACATATCCATACTAGTTTATCTGTTATATCAGACACTAGAACATATCCACACTAGTTTACCTGTTATATCAGACACTAGAACATATCCACACTAGTTTATCTGTTATATCAGACACTAGGACATATCCACACTAGTTTATCTGTTATATCAGACACTAGGACATATCCACACTAGTTTATCTGTTATATCAGACACTAGAACATATCCACACTAGTTTATCTGTTATATCAGACACTAGGACATGTCCACACTAGTTTATCTGTTATATCAGACACTAGGACATATCCACACTAGTTTATCTGTTATATCAGACGCTAGGACATATCCACACTAGTTTACCTGTTATATCAGACACTAACACATATCCACACTAGTTTATCTGTTATATCAGACACTAGGACGTATCCACACTAGTTTATCTGTTATATCAGACACTAGAACATATCCACACTAGTTTACCTGTTATATCAGACACTAGAACATATCCACACTAGTTTATCTGTTATATCAGACACTAGAACATATCCATACTAGTTTATCTGTTATATCAGACACTAGAACATATCCACACTAGTTTATCTGTTATATCAGACACTAGAACATATCCACACTAGTTTATCTGTTATATCAGACACTAGAACATATCCACACTAGTTTATCTGTTATATCAGACACTAGAACATATCCATACTAGTTTATCTGTTATATCAGACACTAGAACATATCCACACTAGTTTATCTGTTATATCAGACACTAGAACATATCCACACTAGTTTATCTGTTATATCAGACACTAGAACATATCCACACTAGTTTATCTGTTATATCAGACACTAGAACATATCCACACTAGTTTATCTGTTATATCAGACACTAGAACATATCCATACTAGTTTATCTGTTATATCAGACACTAGAACATATCCACACTAGTTTATCTGTTATATCAGACACTAGAACATATCCATACTAGTTTATCTGTTATATCAGACACTAGAACATATCCACACTAGTTTATCTGTTATATCAGACACTAGGACATATCCACACTAGTTTATCTGTTATATCAGACACTAGGACAGACTAGTTTATCTGTTATATCAGACATAGGACATATCCACACTAGTTTATCTGTTATATCAGACTAGGACATATCCACACTAGTTTACCTGTTATATCAGACATGTCCACACTAGTTTATCTGTTATATCAGACACTAGGACGTATCCACACTAGTTTATCTGTTATATCAGACACTAGAACATATCCACACTAGTTTACCTGTTATATCAGACACTAGAACATATCCACACTAGTTTATCTGTTATATCAGACACTAGAACATATCCACACTAGTTTATCTGTTATATCAGAGACTGGGACGTATCCACACTAGTTTACCTGTTATATCAGACACTAGAACATATCCATACTAGTTTATCTGTTATATCAGACACTAGAACATATCCATACTAGTTTATCTGTTATATCAGACACTAGAACATATCCATACTAGTTTACCTGTTATATCAGACACTAGAACATATCCATACTAGTTTATCTGTTATATCAGACACTAGAACATATCCATACTAGTTTACCTGTTATATCAGACACTAGAACATATCCATACTAGTTTACCTGTTATATCAGACACTAGGACGTATCCACACTAGTTTATCTGTTATATCAGACACTAGAACATATCCACACTAGTTTATCTGTTATATCAGACACTAGAACATATCCACACTAGTTTATCTGTTATATCAGACACTAGGAACATATCCACACTAGTTTATCTGTTATATCAGACACTAGAACATATCCACACTAGTTTATCTGTTATATCAGACACTAGGACATATCCACACTAGTTTATCTGTTATATCAGACACTAGAACATATCCACACTAGTTTATGTTATATCAGACACTAGAACATATCCACACTAGTTTATCTGTTATATCAGACACTAGAACATATCCACACTAGTTTATGTTATATCAGACACTAACACATATCCATACTAGTTTATCTGTTATATCAGACACTAGAACATATCCATACTAGTTTATCTGTTATATCAGACACTAGGACATATCCACACTAGTTTATGTTATATCAGACACTAACACATATCCATACTAGTTTATCTGTTATATCAGACACTAGAACATATTCATACTAGTTTATCTGTTATATCAGACACTAGAACATATCCACACTAGTTTACCTGTTATATCAGACACTAGGACATATCCACACTAGTTTATCTGTTATATCAGACACTAGGACATATCCACACTAGTTTATCTGTTATATCAGACACTAGAACATATCCACACTAGTTTATCTGTTATATCAGACACTAGAACATATCCACACTAGTTTACCTGTTATATCAGACACTAGAACATATCCACACTAGTTTACCTGTTATATCAGACACTAGAACATATCCACACTAGTTTACCTGTTATATCAGACACTAGAACATATCCACACTAGTTTACCTGTTATATCAGACACTAGGACGTATCCACACTAGTTTATCTGTTATGCAGCTTTTTACATATATTTCTATCAGTCTGGGTGGGGCTACCACAGGTTTCTATCAGTCTGGGTGGGGCTACCACAGGTTTCTAGCAGTCTGGGTGGGGACTACCACAGGTTTCTATCAGTCTGGGTGGGGCAGGTTTCTAGCAGTCCGGGTGGGGACTACCACAGGTTTCCAGCAGTCCGGGTGGGGACTACCACAGGTTTCTAGCAGTCTGGGTGGGGGCTACCACAGGTTTCTATCAGTCTGGGTGGGGACTACCACAGGTTTCTATCAGTCTGGGTGAGGGCTACCACAGGTTTCTATCAGTCTGGGTGGGGGCTACCACAGGTTTCTATCAGTCTGGGTGGGGACTACCACAGGTTTCTATCAGTCTGGGTGGGGACTACCACAGGTTTCTATCAGTCTGGGTGGGGAATACCACAGGTTTCTAGCAGTCTGGGTGGGGGCTACCACAGAGTTATAGTCAGGTCTTGGGTAGGAGAGCCCTTCCCTGGAAGGAAAAGGAGCTCAGTCTTGTTGGACATCCAAGAAGAGATGTCAGTCAGACAGGTCGAGATACGTGCTGCTACTTGAGTTTCAGACTCAGGAAAGGAGAGAATTAGTTGGGTGTCGTCTGCGTAGCTGTGGTTGAGAAGCTGTGCGAGTGAATGACAGACCAGAGAGAGTTGGTGTACAGAGAGAAGAGGAGGGGACCCAGGACTGATCCCTCAGGGACCCCAGATTTGAGTGGGCAAGGTTCTGAGGTAGAGGCAGTGCCTTGACCCAGATCCTGGAGTGTCGAAATATTTAAACTGAGCAGCGATAGTTTAACATCTGGAACTATCAATTCATTGATCAAAGATTTCTTTGGTTTCTTTTCAGAGTCATCTGTGTGAAGAAGTCTTTCTTTCCTCCCTCGGACTCTGTCGTGATTGGCTGAGAGGCTTACCTGGCTGTGATCTGATTGGCTGAGAGGAGCCATGCTGACCTAGGATCAGCTGTTAGTCAGTTTGCTGTGTGCGGAGTAACACAGCGACTCATCATGTCTGAGAACCAGCCCAACAACAACAACGTCCCTCTGAACAACAACAACAACAACAACATGGGACCCAACCGGCTCCGGAACCCCAACATCAACCAGAACCCGCTCATCAATGTCCGGGACCGCCTCTTCCACGCGCTCTTCTTCAAGATGGCCGTCACCTACGCCCGACTGTTCCCACCGTCTTTCAGGAGGGTCTTCGAGTTCTTCGTCCTGCTAAAGGTAGGAAACATCTGGGCAACATTTGGGCAATATCTAGGGAACATCTAGGCAATATCTGGGAAACATCTGGGCAACATCTGGGCAATATCTAGGGAACATCTAGGCAATATCTGGGCAATATCTAGGAATCATCTGGGCAATATCTAGGGAACATCTAGGCAACATCTGGGCAATATCTAGGGATCATCTGGGCAACTTCTGGGCAATATCTAGGGATCATCTGGGCAATATCTAGGGCAACATCTGGGGTAATAGCTGGGCAACATCTAGGTAATATGTAGGGAACATCTAGGGAGAATCTAGGTAATATCTATGGAACATCTAGGCAACATCTGGGCAATATCTAGGGATCATCTGGGCAACTTCTGGGCAATATCTAGGGATCATCTGGGCAATATCTAGGGCAACATCTGGGGTAATAGCTGGGCAACATCTAAGTAATATGTAGGGAACATCTAGGGAGAATCTAGGTAATATCTAGGGAACATCTAGGCAACATCTGGGCAATATCTAGGGATCATCTGGGCAACTTCTGGGCAATATCTAGGGATCATCTGGGCAATATCTAGGGCAACATCTGGGGTAATAGCTGGGCAACATCTAGGTAATATGTAGGGAACATCTAGGGAGAATCTAGGCAATATCTAGGGAACATCTAGGGATCATCTGGGCAATATCTAGGGATCATCTGGGCAACTTCTGGGCAATATCTAGGGATCATCTGGGCAATATCTAGGGCAACATCTGGGGTAATAGCTGGGCAACATCTAGGTAATATGTAGGGAACATCTAGGGAGAGTCTAGGTAATATCTAGGGAACATCTAGGCAACATCTAGGGAACATCTAGGTAATATCTAGGGAACATCTGGGCAATATTGTCTCAAAAATGAAAGCCTGACAGCATTATCTCCCGTGTGTTCGTGGCCAGGCGCTCTTCGTCCTCTTCATCCTGGCCTACATCCACATCGCCTTCTCTCGCTCGCCCATCGACTGCCTGGAGGCGGTGAGGGAGCGCTGGCCGCGGGACGGCATCCTGCGGGTGGAGATCCAGAAGAACTCTAGCCGCGCGCCCGTCTTCCTGCAGCACTACGACGCCACGGCCAGCCTGCAGGAGGCGCTGGGGGCAGTGGGGGCCGGGCCGGGGGGGCGGGCTTAGCCTGGCAGCGCTGCAGGACGAAGACGAGGAAGAGGAGGAGATGACCATGGAGATGTTCGACAACAGCTCCGTACAGGTGAGACGCAGACACAGTCGTAACATGGTTAGTTCTCCGGTTAGTTGGTCTGGCCCATAATACATCCCATAATACATCTATGGTCTGACCCCTAATACATCTATGGTCTGACCCCTAATACATCTATGGTCTGGCCCATAATACATCTATGGTCTGGCCCATAATACATCTATGGTCTGGCCCATAATACATCTATGGTCTGACCCATAATACATCTATGGTCTGACCCATAATACATCTATGGTCTGGCCCATAATACATCTATGGTCTGACCCATAATACATCTATGGTCTGACCCATAATACATCTATGGTCTGACCCCTAATACATCTATGGCCTGGCCCATAATACATCTATGGCCTGGCCCATAATACATCTATGGACTGGCCCATAATACATCTATGGACTGGCCCATAATACATCTATGGTCTGACCCATAATACATCCCCTAATACATCTATGGTCTGACCCCTAATACATCTATGGCCTGGCCCATAATACATCTATGGTCTGACCCATAATACATATATGGTCTGACCCCTAATACATCCCATAATACATCTATGGCCTGGCCCATAATACAGCTATGGCCTGGCCCATAATACATCTATGGACTGGCCCATAATACATCTATGGTCTGACCCATAATACATCCCCTAATACATCTATGGTCTGACCCATAATACATATATGGTCTGACCCCTAATACATCCCATAATACATCTATGGCCTGGCCCATAATACATCTATGGTCTGACCCCTAATACATCCCATAATACATCTATGGTCTGGCCCATAATACATCTATGGTCTGACCCCTAATACATCTATGGTCTGACCCCTAATACATCTATGGTCTGGCCCATAATTCATCTATGGTCTGACCCATAATACATCCCATAATACATCTATGGCCTGGCCCATAATACATCTATGGTCTGACCCCTAATACATCTATGGTCTGGCCCATAATACATCTATAGTCTGACCCATAATACATCTATGGTCTGGCCCATAATACATCTATAGTCTGACCCATAATACATCCCATAATACATCTATGGTCTGGCCCATAATACATCTATGGTCTGACCCCTAATACATCTATGGTCTGACCCATAATAAATCTATGGTCTGGCCCATAATACATCTATGGGACCCCTAATACATCTATGGTCTGACCCATAATACATCTATGGTCTGGCCCATAATACATCCCATAATACATCTATGGTCTGGCCCATAATACATCTATGGTCTGACCCCTAATACATCTATGGTCTGACCCATAATAAACATGGTCTGGCCCATAATACATCTATGGTCTGACCCCTAATACATCTATGGTCTGACCCATAATAAATCTATGGCCTATAATACATCCCATAATACATCTATGGTCTGACCCCTAATACATCTATGGTCTGACCCATAATAAATCTATGGTCTGGCCCATAATACATCTATGGTCTGACCCCTAATACATCTATGGTCTGACCCATAATACATCTATGGTCTGGCCCATAATACATCCCATAATACATCTATGGTCTGACCCATAATACATCTATGGTCTGACCCATAATACATCTATGGTCTGGCCCATAATACATCTATGGTCTGACCCCTAATACATCTATGGTCTGACCCATAATACATCTATGGTCTGGCCCATAATACATCCCATAATACATCTATGGTCTGGCCCATAATACATCTATGGTCTGACCCCTAATACATCTATGGTCTGACCCCTAATAAATCTATGGTCTGGCCCATAATACATCTATGGTCTGACCCCTAATACATCTATGGTCTGACCCATAATAAATCTATGGTCTGGCCCATAATACATCCCATAATACATCTATGGTCTGACCCCTAATACATCTATGGTCTGACCCATAATAAATCTATGGTCTGGCCCATAATACATCCCATAATACATCTATGGTCTGGCCCATAATACATCTATGGTCTGACCCCTAATACATCTATGGTCTGACCCATAATAAATCTATGGTCTGGCCCATAATACATCTATGGTCTGACCCCTAATACATCTATGGTCTGACCCATAATAAATCTATGGTCTGGCCCATAATACATCTATGGTCTGACCCCTAATACATCTATGGTCTGACCCATAATACATCTATGGTCTGGCCCATAATACATCCCATAATACATCTATGGTCTGACCCATAATACATCTATGGTCTGACCCCTAATACATCTATGGTCTGGCCCATAATACATCTATGGTCTGGCCCATAATACATCCCATAATACATCTATGGTCTGGCCCATAATACATCCCATAATACATCTATGGCCTGGCCCATAATACATCTATGGTCTGACCCATAATACATCTATGGTCTGACCCCTAATACATCCCATAATACATCTATGGCCTGGCCCATAATACAGCTATGGTCTGGCCCATAATACATCTATGGTCTGACCCCTAATACATCTATGGTCTGGCCCATAATTCATCTATGGTCTGACCCCTAATACATCTATGGTCTGGCCCATAATACATCTATAGTCTGACCCATAATACATCTATGGTCTGGCCCATAATACATCTATGGTCTGACCCCTAATACATCTATGGTCTGGCCCATAATACATCTATAGTCTGACCCATAATACATCTATGGTCTGGCCCATAATACATCTATGGTCTGACCCCTAATACATCTATGGTCTGGCCCATAATACATCTATAGTCTGACCCATAATACATCTATGGTCTGACCCATAATACATCCCATAATACATCTATGGCCTGGCCCATAATACATCTATGGCCTGGCCCATAATACATCTATGGTCTGACCCCTAATACATCTATGGTCTGGCCCATAATACATCTATAGTCTGACCCATAATACATCCCATAATACATCTATGGTCTGGCCCATAATACATCTATGGTCTGACCCCTAATACATCTATGGTCTGACCCATAATACATCTATGGTCTGGCCCATAATACATCCCATAATACATCTATGGTCTGACCCCTAATACATCTATGGTCTGACCCATAATACATCTATGGTCTGACCCCTAATACATCTATGGTCTGACCCATAATACATCTATAGTCTGACCCATAATACATCCCATAATACATCTATGGTCTGACCCATAATACATCTATGGTCTGACCCATAATACATCTATGGTCTGACCCATAATACATCTATGGTCTGACCCATAATACATCGTTAGTTCTCTGATTCCTTCCTGTAGTTCTTTGGATAAAATGTGCTTTTGATAAGTTAAATGAATGTTTGAATGTGTTTCCTGTGATGTGCTGCAGTTTGATCTGGACATGGAGCCTCGTCTGAAGCCGTCTCTGATTGGAGGAGGAGGAGGAGGAGGAGGAGGAGGGGGAGGGGGAGGGAATGGCAGTCAGGACGTCTCCTTCAGTCAGACTACTAAAGGTATGCAGCCGCTGGACGACTCAGTGTCTGAGCTGGAGATGATGACCAGAGCAGGTAAACTCTTCCTCTCCTCTTCCTCCTCTTCCTCATCCTCCTCTTCCACTCCTCTTCCTCTTCTCCTCTTCTTCCTCATCTTCCTCATCCTCCTCCTCTTCTTCCCTCTCTCACATCCTCCTCTTCCTCATCTTCCTTCCTCATCTTCCTCTCTTCTTCCTCTCTTCTTCCTCCTCTCATCTTCATCTCTTCTTCCTCCTCTCTTCTTCCTCCTCTCTTCTTCCTCATCTTCCTCCTCTCATCCTCCTCATCTTTTTTTCTTCTCCCTCTCATCTTCCTCTCTTCTTCCTCCTGGACAGAAACTCCATCCATCTCTAGTCTCCTTTAACTCTGCATGATATTGTTTTATGTATTTTAGAATAGTTTACTGTGTTTACCTGCCGGTTAATCTCTGGCTTCAGAAAAGCTCTGTGTCATGTTCCCAGCTAAAGGCCATTTGGTGTCATCTGGCTCTGTGTCATGTTCCCATTGAAGGCCATTTGGTGTCATCTGGCTCTGTGTCATGTTCCCATTGAAGGCCGTTTGGTGTCATCCGGCTCTGTGTCACATTCTCATTGAAGGCCGTTTGGTGTCATCCGGCTTTGTGTCACGTTCCCATTGAAGGCCGTTTGGTGTCATCCGGCTCTGTGTCACATTCTCATTGAAGGCCGTTTGATGTCATCCAGCTCTGTGTCACGTTCCCATTGAAGGCTGTTTGGTGTCATCCAGCTCTGTGTCACGTTCCCATTGAAGGCTGTTAGGTGTCATCCGGCTTTGTGTCATGTTCCCATTGAAGGCCGTTTGGTGTCATCCGGCTCTGTGTCACGTTCCCATTGAAGGCTGTTTGGTGTCATCCAGCTCTGTGTCATGTTCCCATTGAAGGCTGTTAGGTGTCATCCGGCTCTGTGTCACATTCTCATTGAAGGCCGTTTGGTGTCATCCGGCTCTGTGTCACGTTCCCATTGAAGGCTGTTTGGTGTCATCCAGCTCTGTGTCATTATCCCATTGAAGGCTGTTAGGTGTCATCCGGCTCTGTGTCACATTCTCATTGAAGGCTGTTTGATGTCATCCGGCTTTGTGTCATGTTCTCATTGAAGGCCATTTGGTGTCATCCGGCTCTGTGTCATTATCCCATTGAAGGCCGTTCGTTGAAAAAAAAGTTGTCATTTAAAATTTTGACCCAGAAAAACAAAACGTTGGAGGAGGGACTGAACATCGGAGTGTGTGGATTAGCCAGACCCTCCTCCACAGAGCTGCAGAGGAGAGTCTGACTAGTCTACACATGTTAGTCTCACATGTCCAGACCCTCCTCCGCAGCTCTGTGGAGGAGGGTCTGGACATGTGACACTAACAGGAAGAAGACACAAGGGTTAATAGTGCCCACTGTTCCCCAGATGTCTGTTACCGTCTGTTGTTGTTTCAGTGGGGCCGACTTTTTATTTTAGTTTTTATATTTCTTACTCTTCTGTCCACATTTGGAAGCCGTTTTTTGTAGCGGCCCATTCAGGTCACTGCTGATTGGCTGATCTGTTGTTGTAGCTGATTATTGTTTATAAGTCTAGACCCGGAATAAACTTTCACACATAGGGAACAAAAGTCTTACATTTGGGTCACTACAGGATTTTAGAGACATGGTTACGTTTGTAAAATAGGTCTTCTTTTACTTTTTTGTAGCTTTATTAACAAAACTTTTATTTGCTATTTTCAAGGATTTTGTCGCTTTTTTGCCGCTTCAGTGTGACCAGTCTGTTGTGTCTGTTGTTGCAGTGTGACCAGTCTGTTGTTGCAGTGTGACCAGTCTGTTGTCTGTTGTTGCAGTGTGACCAGTCTGTTGTTGCAGTGTGACCAGTCTTTTGTGTCTGTTGTTGCAGTGTGACCAGTCTGTTGTGTCTGTTGTTGCAGTGTGACCAGTCTGTTCCTGTCTGTTGTTGCAGTGTGACCAGTCTGTTGTGTCTGTTGTTGCAGTGTGACCAGTCTGTTCCTGTCTGTTGTTGCAGTGTGACCAGTCTGTTTATTTATTATTTATTCATGTGATAGGGACAATGCTCATTGATCAACAGACAAATTACTTGCTGTAAACAAGCCAGAGTTAGCTACAAGTGCTAGTTTCCATCTGTTGTCCCTAGCCAGGTCTTAACAGGCACCCTAAAATACAAAAATCAATACAAATACACTATAAATCTAATAAATACAGTAGCAATGCAATGTAGAAAAAAATAAAATAAATATAAAGTATGTTCATGGGCTTATGTATTTGGTGTATGACTGTAATTGTCCCTAATCCAAGATTTAAGATGTTTTTTAAAAGAGGAGAGACTATTACACTCCCTTAACTTATTGGGCAAACTATTCCAAAAAGTTGTAGCTCTGACAGAAAAGGCTGTGCTTCCAATCCTACTTTTTCTAAAGTGAACTATGCAATCCCCTCTGGTGGTTGCTCTGGTGACTCTATTGACCTTATCTTTCTGTTTTATAAACTGACACAGTGGTGGTGGAGCAAGCCCACGGAGTACCTTAAAGACAAGACAGGCATCAGCAAAGTTTCTGAAGTTTTCAAAGCTAAACATGTTGTGTTTTTTAATTAATAGCTATTACCCTTGCGGTCCAATGTCTTTAATGCCAGTTTATAAAGTGACTCCAATGGTTGCAATGTTGTTTTATTGGCTTGCGACCAGCTAGTTAAACAGTAAGAAAAATGTGAGAAGATCATCGCATGCAAGAAGAGCTTTGCGGCCATCATTGGTAGGTATGGTCTTAAGTCCTTAAAATTTGCCAGGTTAAATTTAACAATATTGGCAACCTTTTTTGTATGCTTTTTAAATCCGAATTGTAAGTCTAGGATGATTCCCAGATATTTAAAGTCGGATACCACTCTGACCTTCTCTTGGTTAACAATTACCTCAGGGTCATAAGTCACAGTAGTTTGTTTTGTAAAATACATACATACTGTTTTACTTATGTTCAGGTCTAAGCATGAATTAGTTAGCCATATGGATACCTTACTCATTGCCTCAGTCAGTTGTTGTGCAGCTTGTTGTTTATTTTTAGCATGCACATAGAGGACTGTAGCCTCGTGAGCCCGTCCTGATCTGGCGAGCTCCAGTTTTCCACTCGCAGATCAGTCTGGCATCTTGAGATAGAGAACATTTGGAGCCGTTAGCCAAACGACCGGGCCAATCAGCGTTGGTTTTGAGGTGGGTTTAGGTGGTGATAGACAGATGGTTTATCCAATCAGCTAACCAGGATTTTCAGACAGCGGTAGCCCTAATTCTGTTAGCCTCACGCAAATGCTTTTTTTCTCTTGGATCCTTCTTTTGGAATATGGTCCGGGAACCTGAAATGGGGCCTTTTATTCTTTTATTCCTAAATTCTCGTTACACAAACGGCAAATCTCCTTTACCGACATGTTGCTTGCTTGCGGAGCTAATGAGCTATGCTTTGCCTGCACTGTTCCTGTCTGTTGTTGCTGTGTGACCAGTCTGTTCAGTCTGTTGTTGCAGTGTGACCAGTCTGTTCTGTCTGTTGTTGCTGTGTGACCAGTCTGTTCTGTCTGTTGTTGCAGTGTGACCAGTCTGTTGTTGCAGTGTGACCAGTCTGTTTCTGTCTGTTGTTGCAGTGTGACCAGTCTGTTCCTGTCTGTTGTTGCAGTGTGACCAGTCTGTTTCTGTCTGTTGTTGCAGTGTGACCAGTCTGTTGTTGCAGTGTGACCAGTCTGTTGTTGCAGTGTGACCAGTCTGTTGTTGCAGTGTGACCAGTCTGTTGTTGCAGTGTGACCAGTCTGTTGTTGCAGTGTGACCAGTCTGTTCTGTCTGTTGTTGCAGTGTGACCAGTCTGTTCTGTCTGTTGTTGCAGTGTGACCAGTCTGTTGTTGCAGTGTGACCAGTCTGTTCCTGTCTGTTGTTGCAGTGTGACCAGTCTGTTGTTGCAGTGTGACCAGTCTGTTGTTGCAGTGTGACCAGTCTGTTCTGTCTGTTGTTGCAGTGTGACCAGTCTGTTCTGTCTGTTGTTGCAGTGTGACCAGTCTGTTCTGTCTGTTGTTGCAGTGTGACCAGTCTGTTCTGTCTGTTGTTGCAGTGTGACCAGTCTGTTCTGTCTGTTGTTGCAGTGTGACCAGTCTGTTCTGTCTGTTGTTGCAGTGTGACCAGTCTGTTCTGTCTGTTGTTGCAGTGTGGCCTCAGGAGGAATACATCGTGGAGTATTCTCTGGAGTACGGCTTCCTGCGTCTGTCTCAGAGCACCAGACAGAGACTCAACATCCCCGTCATGGTCGTCACTCTGGGTGAGACTCACAGTCACATGACTCCTGCCTCACAGTCACATGACTCCTGCCTCACAGTCACATGACTCCTGCCTCACAGTCACATGACTCCTGCCTCTGCCTCACAGTCACATGACTCCTGCCTCACAGTCACATGACTCCTGCCTCACAGTCACATGACTCCTGCCTCACAGTCACATGACTTTAACACCTGTCTGCCTCACAGTCATGTATGACTTCAACACATGACTAACACATGACTTTAACTCCTGTGATGAAACCTTTCAGATCCCATGAAGGACGAGTGTTTCGGTGACGGATTCAGTCGCTTCCTGCTGGACGAGTTTTTGGGCTACGATGATATCCTGATGTCCAGCGTGAAGGCGCTCGCTGAGAACGAGGAGAACAAAGGTACAGAAACATGGAGAGGGAGAGAGACGGGTAGAAGGAGAGACAAAGAGGAGGGAGGGAGAGAGAGACAGACCGACAGAGAGAATAAGGGAGAGAGCGAGAGAGAGGGAGAGACAGCGGGAGAAGGTGAGAGAGAGGGAGAGACAGAAAGGGACAAGGAGAGACAGAGGAGAGAGACAGAAAGGGACAAGGAGAGAAAGAGGAGAGAGACAGAAAGGGACAAGGAGAGACAGAGGAGAGAGACAGAAAGGGACAAGGAGAGAAAGAGGAGAGAGACAGAAAGGGACAAGGAGAGACAGAGGAGAGAGACAGAAAGGGACAAGGAGAGACAGAGGAGAGAGACAGAAAGGGACAAGGAGAGACAGAGGGAGAGACAGAAAGGGACAAGGAGAGAGAGAGGGAGAGACAGAAAGGGACAAGGAGAGACAGAGGAGAGAGACAGAAAGGGACAAGGAGAGAAAGAGGAGAGAGACAGAAAGGGACAAGGAGAGACAGAGGGAGAGACAGAAAGGGACAAGGAGAGAGAGAGGGAGAGACAAAAAGGGACAAGGAGAGAAAGAGGAGAGAGACAGAAAGGGACAAGGAGAGACAGAGGAGAGAGACAGAAAGGGACAAGGAGAGACAGAGGAGAGAGACAGAAAGGGACAAGGAGAGAGAGAGGAGAGAGACAGAAAGGGACAAGGAGAGAGAGGGAGAGACAGAAAGGGACAAGGAGAGAGAGAGGAGAGAGACAGAAAGGGACAAGGAGAGAAAGAGAGAGAGACAGAAAGGGACAAGGAGAGACAGAGGAGAGAGACAGAAAGGGACAAGGAGAGAGAGAGAGAGAGGGAGACAGAAAGGGACAAGGAGAGGAGAGAGAGAGAGGGAGAGACAGCGGGAGAAGGAGAGAGAGAGACATCTTGTATTGGGGTCAATGAGGTAAATTCTAAGTTAGTTTTGTAGACGGTGTATGATGTCAGTGTATCTGGAGCTGTGAGTCATCAGCAGGTGTGTGATGTCACAGCGTGGTTCTCCGCAGGGTTCCTGAGGAACGTGGTGTCTGGAGAACATTACCGCTTCGTCAGCATGTGGATGGCCAGAACGTCATACCTGGCCGCCTTCGTCATCATGGTCATCTTCGTAAGTCACGATGCAAACAGCTGCACTTCAAAAACCATGGATCATAAACCAGCACTGCAGGGCGTAGCAGGGCACTGCAGGGCGTAGCAGGGCACTGCAGGGTGTAGCAGGGCACTGCAGGGTGTAGCAGGGCGTAGCAGGGCACTACAGGGTGTAGCAGGGTACTGCAGGGTGTAGCAGGGCGTAGCAGGGCACTACAGGGTGTAGCAGGGTACTACAGGGTGTAGCAGGGTACTACAGGGTGTAGCAGGTTGTAGCAGGGTGTAGCAGGGTACTACAGGGTGTAGCAGGGCACTACAGGGTGTAGCAGGGTGTAGCAGGGTACTACAAGGTGTAGCAAGGTGTAGCAGGGTACTACAAGGTGTAGCAGGGCATAGCAGGGCGTGGAGCAGGACCATTTCGACAGCTGCAACTATGATTTAGGGGCCACCCTAATCCAAGGAAACATGCTGGGTGAAAGAATACATACGGACTCCGGGGAATAAGCTCCCAGAGCTAAGTTAGTAACGAGACTTTCTGGGACAAGGATACACACAGATGGAAAGAGAGGAGCTCAGTGGGTCAGAGGAAGGTCTAGAACTAGAACAGCATAACTAAGAGCTGGTCCAAGGCAGACCTGAGCCAGCTCTATAAGGGCTGCTAGATGAATCTGACCACTATGAAGAGAAGCAGAGAAGAGAAGGGGGGCCGTGTCTGTAGCTATACACCCTCCCCCACCGGGGGTGTTTGTGTGTCTGTGTTTCAGACTCGGCTGATGATTGTGTGTCTGTGTTTCAGACTCGGCTGATGATTGTGTGTCTGTGTTTCAGACTCGGCTGATGATTGTGTGTCTGTGTTTCAGACTCGGCTGATGATTGTGTGTCTGTGTTTCAGTCGGCTGATGTGTTGTCTGTGTTTCAGACTCGGCTGATGATTGTGTTTCTGTGTTTCAGACTCGGCTGATGATGTGTCTGTGTTTCAGACTGTGATGATTGTGTTTCAGACTCGGCTGATGATTGTGTTTCAGACTCGGCTGATGATTGTGTTTCTGTGTTTCAGACTCGGCTGATGATTGTGTGTCTGTGTTTCAGACTCAGCTGATGATTGTGTTTCAGACTCGGCTGATGATTGTGTTTCTGTGTTTCAGACTCTGTCCGTGTCCATGCTGCTCAGATATTCTCACCACCAGATCTTCGTTTTCATCGGTCAGTTTCCTCCCAAACCTGGCGTCACACAGGCCCCGGTCCCGACCGGTTCAGACTGGTTGTTGTTCAGTCCAGTTCAAATCGCTTCACTTCAGTCTTCAGTCAATAACTGACTCAGACCAGAACCAAACCAGTACAGTGGACAAATTTGTGTTTCCTGGGATGTTGAAGGAATGTCCCGCCCTATTTCTCCTCTGATTGGCTTACGTTGGTATTCTTACCCTGACATCACACTCCTTATTCCTGAACCGAACCAATCCAACAACGAAGGTAACCAGTACTAGCCAGTTAGTAGGGTCGGGTACTAAAACCCGGTTTCCATGGGACCGGTATATATTCCGGGCCGAAGGACGGAGCAGATCTGGGTGCCCCCTTACGCTGTCTCCTGACTTCCTGCGCTGCCCTCTGGTGCTCTGAAACAGACGTTACAGCGCTGCACATGATGCTAGTTGGCAGCAGCTAACGGTAACGTTAGCCTACCGTTAGCTAGTAACTGGCTTCAACACGGTTTAAATGCTGACCGTTAAACGGTCTAACGTGCGTCTGTATGCTGGTTGCCATGACATCACAACCAGTGTCCCAAATTTACTTTTTAACTCACCGCCAAATATTAAATATTAAACAGCAGTTGTTGTTTTTGCGTGCGTGTGTGTGTGTCTGTAACTTGTGTGTGTGTGTGTGTGTGTGTGTGTCTGTAACTGTGTGTGTGTGTGTGTGTGTGTGTCTGTGTGTGTGTGTGTGTGTGTGTGTGTTTGTAACTTTGTGTGTGTGTGTGTGTGTGTCTGTAACTGTGTGTGTGTGTGTGTGTCTGTAACTGTGTGTGTGTGTGTGTGTGTGTGTTTGTAACTTTTGTGTGTGTGTGTGTGTGTCTGTAACTTTGTGTGTGTGTATGTGTGTCTGTAACTTTGTGTGTCTGTAACTTTGTGTGTGTGTGTCTGTAACTTTGTGTGTCTGTGTGTGTGTGTGTCTGTAACTGTGTGTGTGTGTGTGTGTGTGTGTCTGTAACTTTGTGTGTGTGTCTGTAACTTTGTGTGTGTGTCTGTAACTTTGTGTGTGTGTCTGTAACTTTGTGTGTGTGTGTGTCTGTAACTGTGTGTGTGTGTGTGTGTGTGTGTCTGTAACTGTGTGTGTGTGTGTGTGTCTGTAACTGTGTGTGTGTGTGTGTGTGTGTGTGTGTGTGTCTGTAACTGTGTGTGTGTGTCTGTAACTTTGTGTGTGTGTGTGTCTGTAACTTTGTGTGTGTGTGTTTGTAACTTTGTGTGTGTGTGTGTGTCTGTAACTTTGTGTGTGTGTGTCTGTAACTTTGTGTGTGTGTGTGTCTGTAACTTTGTGTGTGTGTGTGTGTCTGTAACTTTGTGTGTGTGTGTGTGTGTGTGTCTGTAACTGTGTGTGTGTGTGTGTGTGTGTGTGTGTTTGTCTGTAACTTTGTGTGTGTGTGTGTGTGTGTGTGTGTGTGTGTGTGTGTGTGTCTGTAACTTTTGTGTGTGTGTGTGTGTGTGTGTGTCTGTAACTTTGTGTGTGTGTGTGTGTGTGTGTGTGTGTGTGTCTGTAACTGTGTGTGTGTGTGTGTGTGTGTGTGTGTGTGTCTGTAACTTTGTGTGTGTGTGTGTGTGTGTGTGTGTGTGTGTGTGTGTGTGTCTGTAACTGTGTGTGTGTGTGTGTGTGTGTGTGTGTGTGTGTGTGTGTGTCTGTAACTTGTGTGTGTGTGTGTGTGTGTGTGTGTGTCTGTAACTTGTGTGTGTGTGTGTGTGTGTGTGTGTGTGTGTGTAACTTTTGTGTGTGTGTGTGTGTGTGTGTGTGTGTGTGTCTGTAACTGTGTGTGTGTGTGTGTGTGTGTGTGTGTGTGTCTGTAACTTTGTGAGTGTGTGTGTGTGTGTGTGTGCGTGTGTGTGTGTGTGTCTGTAACTTTGTGAGTGTGTGTGTGTGTGTGTGTGTGTGTGTGTGTGTGTGTGTAACTTGTGTGTGTGTGTGTGTGTGTGTGTGTGTGTGTGTGTCTGTAACTTTGTGTGTGTGTGTGTGTGTGTGTGTGTGTGTGTGTGTCTTTTGTGTGTGTGTGTGTGTGTGTGTGTGTGTGTGTGTGTGTGTGTGTGTGTGTGTCTGTAACTTTGTGTGTGTGTGTGTGTGTGTGTGTGTGTGTCTGTAACTTTGTGAGTGTGTGTGTGTGTGTGTGTGTGTGTGTGTGTGTGTGTGTGCGTGCGTGCGTGCATGTCTGCACCAGCGAACCAATGACCTGCCGCCAGCGGAGGAACAGAAGAAAGTAGCTGCACCTTCACCAAAAAGAAGTCTGAAAAGAACACGTTGACCAAACTATTTTGGTACAAACATGTTCTCTCCATCTGGCGGATAGCTCTCTGAACTTTACTCGCCAAACAGAAAAATCACCTGCGTTTGGCGACTGGCGAGTGTTAATTTCGCGACGCTGCGTTCATTGTTGTTATGTAGCAATACACAAGTCGTTCTTTAATGTCCCCGACAAGACCATCGTTTGGTGCTCTTCTTTTGTTTTAAAGTACCCTTTTAGCACCGATTCCCATCCCGACCAATCAGAGGGAAAGAAGGGCGGCTCAAGTCATTCCTTTGCACCCAATGCAGTTTAATCCAGTTCAGTGTTTTACATTTCAAACCGTTTGAGAAGTTTAGAACAGAAGATCTAACCTTCAGCTGTGTGTCGGTCTGCTCGTCCTCAGTCGATCTTCTTCAGATGCTGGAGATGAACATGACCATCGCCTTCCCAGCAGCCCCTCTGCTCACCGTCATCCTGGCCCTCGTTGGTAAGCCCACATCAGCCCACATCAGCCCACATCAGCCCACATCAGCCCACATCCCTAAAACTTGAGCTGTGTCCCTGGACATGAGGCGATAGTGCGAGTTGAGGCCGGACCCGGCTGAAGTCTCGTCTAAAGCTTCAGCGTGTTGGAGGAGCAGACGTGGAGCTGAATGTATCTTTTGAGCGTCTAACGCCACACGGCTTCATTATTACACCGCTTCATCACATAAAAGTTGTGTCGTCTCTGCTCGAGTCAAAAGCCAAAGTTTCTGTATTAGTCTCCCTAAGGAGACATGAGTTTTGGACACTGGGAGAAATTGCTGCAAGAGTTACAACAGACACACAGCAAGCACAGGGCTCAAACAGTTAGAAGACAAAAGTACAGGAAACATTTGGGCTCCTCAGAGAGCTCTGCAAATTACAAAGTACCATTTTCTATACTTATAAAAAGCCATCCTTCCTACATCCTTCTGTTCTCCCATACATGCCTTCCAATCATTCCTCCATACATCCAGTTATAAATAAACATTCATTCATCCATTCATATCCATACATACATTCAGTCACAGATATACATTAATGAATTCATAGTCATACGTTCTTCGCTGCTCATTAATGAGCTTGACTGAGAGAGGAACAAATGAGTCTCTCTGATTGGTTGGAGGTTTTGTCCCGCTAAAAGAAACAACATTGACTTTTTAAATCTAATCTAAATATTACAACCTTTAATCTCTAAATATTACAACCTTTTCTTAAAATATGAAATGGTTTATTCTGAAAATATATCCGAGCTGTTGGTTGGAGGTTTTAAACCCTGAGCCTGTGATGTCACTTCCTGTCTTCAGGCATGGAGGCCATCATGTCGGAGTTCTTCAACGACACGACGACAGCGTTCTACATCATCCTCATCGTGTGGCTGGCCGACCAGTACGACGCCATCTGTTGCCACACCAACACCAGCAAACGCCACTGGCTCAGGTGAGTCACATGACCAGCACCACCGCGCGCCATTGGCTCTGTAGAACCACGCCCAGAGGCACGGGGCTGGACCAATCCCAGCACACTAACTGTTACCTCTAAATCTATGAGTTAGAGACTATATCTCTTTAAGCTGAATGTGTTTGGGTTCCTCAGGTTCTTCTATCTGTACCACTTTGCCTTCTACGCCTATCACTACCGCTTCAACGGTCAGTACAGCAGCCTGGCGCTGGTCACATCCTGGCTCTTCATCCAGGTCAGAAACACCTTCATCATCTTCACACTTACAGGAAGACACCCTAACACCTGGACTCTCTGTCTCCATGTGTGTGTGTCGGAGTGTCTGATGGATAGGGCTGCTCAATTATGGAAAAAATAATAATCACGATTATTTTGGTCGATATTGAAATCACGATTATTTAACACGATTACTCATTAACCTTTGGATATAATGGAGAGTGTCCAGGGTATAATCTTATCTCACAGAAAGAGTCTCTGGATCAGAATAAATTCTGTTTGGTGAGTCGGTTCAGCTTTACAGATATCACACATAATTTACACAGCTAATGAACAATTCCAGATACATAACACAATGTGCATCTCACATCACATTTTCACTCACTATGACCACTACGACTGTCATTACTAAACGTTGTGCCAAAAATAATGTCGCCCTCAGTGGGCTTATAGGAAAAACGCAGCACATAGGCGGTACCTTAGAGTACCGTTACGTGAAACAGCTGATTTAACGTCCCTGCTCATTTACATACAGTTTAACAACAACACTAAATGCTGAGGGAACGTTAATATGTTTTTTCATGTTGTTTTTGAGCAGTATGCCTATGTGCACCGCCACTAAGCTGGAACACGTTTTAAACAGTAAGTGAATACAGCGTGTCGGGGGAATACAAAGTTTACTACAGCGGGGGGTTATTCAGAACACAAGACAAAATAAGAGTCTTCTTGCAAAACAGAACATGGCAAAATAATCGTTTTTTCTCGATTATACTATTTTGGTGATCGTTGGGAGCCAAAATTGAAATCGAAATTCAATTAATTGCTCAGCCCTGCTGATGGAACAACAATCTCTGAAACTGATCCAGTATTAAACCAGAACCGAGCTGTAATGTAACCCTACAGGACTAATGTTCAGCAGCAGTTAGAGTCCACTACAAGTTCTGTTGGTACTGCTGACAGACTCAGATTGTGAGTGGAAGTGTCTGACAACATTATGGGATGGATCCCTACTGAGATAGTTCTTTTTAGTTAAAAAGTAAGATCCTTTTAGTTTAACATGAAATAGCCCCAAAATTACCATCACCAAACTCCACCAGACTCCATGTAAATAATCAGGACTTTTAGCGTGTATAGAGCCAGCATATCTCCACCAGACTCCATGTAAATAATCAGGACTTTTAGCGTGTATAGAGCCAGCATATTTCCACCAGACTCCATGTAAATAATCAGGACTTTTAGCGTGTATAGAGCCAGCATATCTCCACCAGACTCCATGTAAATAATCAGGACTTTTAGCATGTATAGAGCCAGCATATCTCCACCAGACTCCATGTAAATAATCAGGACTTTTAGTGTGTATAGAGCCAGCATATCTCCACCAGACTCCATGTAAATAATCAGGACTTTTAGTGTGTATAGAGCCAGCATATCTCCACCAGACTCCATGTAAATAATCAGGACTTTTAGCGTGTATAGAGCCAGCATATCTCCACCAGACTCCATGTAAATAATCAGGACTTTTAGTGTGTATAGAGCCAGCATATCTCCACCAGACTCCATGTAAATAATCAGGACTTTTAGCGTGTATAGAGCCAGCATATCTCTACATGTAAATGGGTGAATTAAGGGTTTATTTCAACCAAACCAGAGTGGTGATTGTAGGAACAGTGGAAAGATGAACCAAGACGGATTTTGGTAGTTTTATTTAGTTTCTGTCTGTGTTTTCCGATGATAAAAGTCCTGATTATTTACATGGAGTTTGGTGGGTTTCTTTGTCCAACTAAACTAAACTAAATATTCCGTCACTAACCTCTTCTTCTTATTCCTGTTCAGCACTCTATGATCTACTTCTTTCACCACTACGAGCTTCCTGCTATCCTGCAGCAGATCCGGATCCAGGAGATGCTTCTGCAGAACCAGCAGGCGGGTCAGCAACAGGCGGGTCAGCAACAGGCGGGTCAGCAACAGGCGGGTCAGCAACAGGCGGGTCAGCCAGCAGGTCAGCCCGAGGGTCATCCAGCAGGTCAGCCTGAAGGTCAGCCTGAAGGTCAGCCTGAAGGTCATCCTGAGGGTCATCCTGAGGGTCATCCTGAGGGTCATCCTGAGGGTCATCCTGAGGGTCAGCCTGAGGGTCATCCTGAGGGTCAGCCGGCCAACAACCAGGCACAGGCGCTGCAGGACAACCTCAACAACAACGCTGCCACTACAGCCGCTGGGACAGAACCAGAACCAGGACCAGAAAACACTGACCCACTCGCCACGCTGCACAGCGAGCCGAACGCCACCCTGCCTACAGGAGCAGGAGAGGTGAGGGCAGAGCTGAACTGGGTCTCTCACACAGCAGCCATCTTTACCGAAGCTCTGAGCGCCGCCGGAGACGCAGCGGGCGCCAGCGTGGTGGCAGAGGTCTGGGTGGACGGAGGAGAAACGGGAGGAGGAGGAGGAGGAGGAGGAGGAGGAGGAGGAGGAGGAGGAGGAGGAAGAGACAGACAGAGCGAAATGGTAGAAGAAAGGGGAGAAAAAGGAGCAGGAATGGAAGATTTGAATGTTGTTTCAGTAGAAATTAAAGCCACAGGAGGAGATCCTCCAATCAGAGGGCAGGATGGGTCGGAGGGGGCGGGGCCCCGCCCAAACACAGACTGCCCCCCCCACCAGAGCGGCACGGGTACAGACTGCAGAGCGCCACAGCGGCCGCAGACGCCGTCCTGAGAGTCTGACACGCTGCTCAGTCTGTCAGCTGATCAGGGCTCTGGTCTGTGATTGGACCAGCACTGAACAAACACACTTCTTATTTTAAACAAAAACTAAATTAATTAGATCAGTTTGTTCCAACCGCAGGGTCCGCAGGATTATTCTCTGGATGAATGGATGAGCAGTTGGGTCTTTAACATGTGGACCAGTGTTCTGGTCCCCAACTCGGAGATCTTCAGTTTCCTGTCAGCTGTTTCTATAGAAAATAATCGGCCTAATCTGGGTGTGCTGATCAAAACTTCAATTAATGATGAACCGTATGAAGCATGGATTCCTCTGGGCCAGTAGCGATGTTTGGTGGTTCTTTCTGTCAAAGGAAACAACCACTAGTTCAGTTTGAAGTCTGAACTCCGCTCTGGTCTGGATTTTGATCCGTTTTAGATCCTTGAATGTGCAGATGTTTTCGTTGATTTAAAACAAATATAATAAATCTCACAATGTTGTAACATCTCCACCCCGACCAACGCTAAATTCTTCAGATTTTCATTCAGTTTCACCGTTGAAAACTGTAAAAACATCCTGAGTTTGTGTGTCGGGATGCAGCAGTTTGTCTGGGCCGATCCCGATAGCCCATGTGTTGTTATTGTTGGTTCTGGTTCTGGTTCTGGTTTTGTGACAGGGAAACAAAGACCTCTTCATGATATATAAAATACCATGGCAGTTTAAAGTCTTAGTTGTGTTTTGGTCTGGTTTTTGATCCATTAGTGATCGGTAACCGAGCCGCCCTGACGCTGACAGACTGAAGCCCAAACTGAACTGTGATGCTTTCTGTTTACCTGCTTTTATTTTGAAAAGAACAGACTCTTTGGGAACAGGAAGTAGTTTTTGATTGCGGCGGTGGATCAGAACGGATGCCTTATCAATAATCCTTCGGACGCTTCGGAGACTCCGGCAGCCGACGGAGGCAGCTGATTGGTTGTGCATTATGACGGCGGCTGTGTCACACCTCAGGCCCCGCCCCCTGCCACAGGGCTCTTAACATGTCTGCCGGTGCGTTCAGGGGCTCCTCTTAAACGTCAGCGTCGACTATATGACTTCAGATGTGTTTCAGTAAAAACCCACATTATTTTCACCTTTTTAAATCCATTTATTCAAACTGATAACTGATTAAAAGTCACCAAACATGGATGATAAGGCTAACTTCAGGTTTTTTTTCAACCTGCACACTATTTTTGCATGTTTTTTTTTTTTTTTTGTTTTTTTATTAGATCCTTTTAGTTTAATGTGAAATCTCCATCACCCAGCGCACCAGACTCCATGTAAATAATCAGGACTTTTAGTGTCTATAGAGCCAGCATATCTCCACCAGACTCCATGTAAATAATCAGGACTTTTAGTGTCTATAGAGCCAGCATATCTCCACCAGACTCCATGTAAATAATCAGGACTTTTAGTGTCTATAGAGCCAGCATATCTCCACCAGACTCCATGTAAATAATCAGGACTTTTAGTATAGAGCCAGCATATCTCCACCAGACTCCATGTAAATAATCAGGACTTTTAGCGTGTATAGAGCCAGCATATCTCCACCAGACTCCATGTAAATAATCAGGACTTTTAGCGTGTATAGAGCCAGCATATCTCCACATGTAAATGGGTGAATTAAGGGTTTATTTCAACCAAACCAGAGTGGTGATTGTTGGAACAGTGGAAAGATGAACCAAGATGGCTTTTGGTAGTTTTATTTAGTTTCTGTCCACTTTGAATGAAGTGTGTTTTACGATGCTAAAAGTCCTGATTATTTACATGGAGGATTAGGGCCACATGTGAAAATGTATTTGAATTTAAAGTCAGAATTGTGACAGAAAAGTTATTTTTATCTTTAAACTCAGGACATAAATACATCACATATCCCTGATCCTGTTCCATAGTGAAGTAATGGATCCATCTAATGCCCTTAACCATAGAGACACTTAATAACTCTGCGTTTAATTGGCTGAAATCAGTCACCTGAACGCACCGTTGTGTGTGTGTGTGTGTGTGTGTGTGTGTGTGTGTGTGTGTGTGTGTGTGTGTGTGTGTGTGTGTGTGTGTGTGTGTGTGTGTGTGTGTGTGTGTGTGTGTGTGTGTGTGTGTGTGTGTGTGTGTGTGTGTGTGTGTGTGTGTGTGTGTGTGTGAAGGAGGCGGAGCCTGAAGTGTGACACCAGCATCAGAGACAGGAAGTGAACCAAAGTGATGGACTGTGGAGGGATTTGTTTGTTATTTGACTTCTTGGTGCCTCTCTGCTGGATGACTGTAGCCTCGTTAGTCCATCTGAAGCCTGAAACTCATCAAACTGTATTTAACTGTCCAGTGAAACCAGTAAAGCAGTGCACAACCACAGCTGTTTGCACACTAACTGTGTCTACGTGTCACTTTCTTCTGCAGAGAAACAGGAAGTCAACCTCCTCAGTAAAGGACCAACGTCACCTTTCTGAAAGGGATTTCAGATGGTCCTCCCCTGAAAAACAGCAATTCTGACATATTTACTTATGTTTATTGTAGTATGAAAGTTATAAAGTCATAGTATGTTGCAAAAAGTCATAGTGTAGTATGTCGAAAAAGTCATAGTATAGTATGTTTGTTGAAAAAGTCATATAGTATGTCTAAAAAAGTCACGGTATAGTATGTCAAAAAAAGTTATGAAAGTCATAGTATACAGTACCGGTCAAATGTTTGGGGTTACTTAGAAATGTCCATTCCACTCCATTATAGACAGAATACCAGCTGATATCAGTTGCATTGTTTTTCAACCAGGGCAGCAGTTTTAAGTATTTCATAATTACATTATGTGCGTACATAATTGCAAAAGGGTTCTCAAATGTTTTCTCAGTTAGCCTTTTAAAATGTCATATCAGATTAGTAAACAGAATGTACCTTTGGGACATTGGATGAATGGTTGATGATAAAGGGCAATGTAGATATTACATTAAAGATCAGCCACCCACTCAGATCAGCTGGTATTCTGTCCATAATGGAAATTTGTAAGTGACCCCAAACTTTTGACCAGTAGTGTAGCATGTTGAAAAAAAGTTACAAAAAGTCATAAAAAGTCATAGTATAGTATGTCGAAAAAAGTCAAAGTATACCATGTCAAAAAAGTAATAAAAATGAATATAGTATGTCAAAAAAAGTCATAAAACGTCATAGTTTAATATGTCAATACATTTTCAACGTCTTTGTGTTTAAAAAAAAGTGATAAAAGAAGACTTAATTTAGAAACACGTTTATTTCCTTTTTAATTTTTTCCAAAAATATGTGACCATGGTAACAACATTTGAAAAGCCCTGCTGATAATTCCTCTAATAAATAATTAATAATCCATTTAACAACCCAACAATAAGTTCAAACTTTTAAAAAGCACTCAAACTCTGCAGATAAACATGTTCAAGCTTTTACCTTCAAAATAATACGTTGAGACCATTAAATCCATTAAATGTTGTTTATTGTTTGATATTTTAAAGATTATCTTATCGCAGTTTTCGAATAAAAACCATTTTAGCAGATCCAGAGGTATTTAATGGATACATGATGGTTTTATTGGATTATTTGTATGAATGAAGGACTTTTTAAGGAAAATGAACCCCTTTAAAGTGACCAAATAGCAAAAAAAAAAAAAAGTTTTTTATCAGAAATATGAGTTTCTTACAACCAAATTGCCCCAAAATAACTTGGATGCATGCATGTTATTTGCAGGTCAAATTAATGATTTACTTCCTTTGACTTTTGGGTGTTTTATTCAATTTCATAGCATTTGAAAAAAGGTGATTAAATGGTTTTAAAACAGTATCCTGACTAAAGTTTGACATAAACTAGTCTGTGATCCACTCAACATCCTCTGATCTTAACAATTAGTCAAAATAATTCACAATTTCAGATTTCTTTCAAACTCAAAAATTAGGTTTTATGTAATATAAATTTGGTTTATTGACCATGTATAAAAAAAAGCGTTGAAAAGAGGGACAAAAACATTTAAAAAGCGCCAAAAAAAGATAATTTTAAATTTCGTCCCCGGAAGGATGACAAGTTCATGGTTGACGGGAAGACAACAGGAGGGTTAAGTGATGCTTTGTAAACTTTAATCTTTCCCAAAACATGAAGTGAAAGTGTAGTCACATAAAGAACTCTTGGACAGCAATGATCAGAGTCTCCACCGCGGTGCGTTGGCGTTGGTGCTGCGTTTACTTGCTGTATTTTGCAGTTCTCTGATGTTTGTTGGTGACGCGTGTCATGACACGATGTGAGTCGCCATCTGTGTCGGATAGCTACGGCCACACCAATTGGACGAAGGGCGAAAACAAAATACTTTCACCCAGGAAATGGTGTTCGTTCATCGAACCAAACCGCCATCTCTCTCCTAAACTTAACCAGTTGTTTCAGGGCCTAAAGTTAACTGTTGTGGCGGAATGATGCTCACTTTTCCTGGGCTAAACTCAACTTCCATGGCCCCTGAAAGCACCATCATCTGGCGGCACCTGTACCAGCTCACAGTCACCTGTTGGCGGTGTGACAACGCATTATATAATAATGCATTATGTAATAACACCAGCAGTATGTAATAACACCAGCATTATGTAATAACACCACCATTATGTAATAACACCAGCGTTATGTAATAACACCAGCGTTATGTAATAACACCGGCGTTATGTAATAACACTAGCATTATGTAATAACACCAGCATTATGTAATAACACATTATGTAATAACACTGGCATTATGTAATAACACCGGCATTATGTAAAAATCTGCCGCCTTTTGTAATAAAAACCCTGAACGCATTATGTAATAAATGTAGTGACGTGTATTGACCAATGAAAGGCAATCTACTCAACAAATTTAAATAACATTTTTAGTCACCATTATGGTATTCACACTAGAATCCATAAAATAAACATTTTACATGATGCACTGTATCGCATTTTTGTAAAAAAAAAGTGCAACCCTTCATATTTTGTAAGAACTGCCGCATTAAGTAATTATTTATTACAAAATGCTTTGTTACAGGCGTCTAAACACAACTACCATGAAAAACTGCAATAGCTTAATGCAATGAATATATATATATATATATATATATATATTAGGGCTGTCAAAATGAACGCGTTCATTTTTGCGTTCATTTTTGCGTTCATTTTTTAATATTTAACTCGTTAAAAGAAATTAACGAAATTAACGCAGCTGTGTTTGTTTACTTCATGTGGCGGCTGAGAAACGTAATACGTCTCCATAACAGCAGGCGGCGCTACTCTGTATTGTTGCCCAAGTAATGAAAACCGGCAGCTGATTGGACAAACGCGTCACATGGGTTTGTTTTCTCCGGAAATTGAGAGCCAGACTGTCATGGCGGCCGTTCAGAATACGATCTCATATTGTACTAAAATAGTTCACTGAAACATGTTTCTGGAAACATTTTAAGCGAGAAATAGGCCGTGCAGTTGCTGAATCTGTCTTCATTTCAGATCAACAAAGGTCAGTTTAGAAGATTTTTGTCAGATTTTGAGAGACTTGTCACCTCATTCCGCTCGCCATTTCCGGGTGAGTCCCGACCATTGACTGCCCTGCCGGCGACTGAACTCTCGGCTCGTTGGAGATGAACTGAACTCTCGGCTCGTTGGAGATGAACTGAACTCTCGGCTCGTTGGAGATGAACTGAACTCTCGGCTCGTTGGAGATGAACTGAACTCTCGGCTCGTTGGAGATGAACTGAACTCGGCTCGTTGGAGATGAACTGAACTCTCGGCTCGTTGGAGATGAACTGAACTCTCGGCTCGTGGGAGATGAACTGAACTCTCGGCTCGAGGGAGATGAACCGAACTCTCGGCTCGTTGGAGATGAACTGAACTCTCGGCTCGTAGGAGATGAACTGAACTCTCGGCTCGTTGGAGATGAACTGAACTCTCGGCTCGTTGGAGATGAACTGAACTCTCGGCTCGTTGGAGATGAACTGAACTCTCGGCTCGTTGGAGATGAACTGCTCCTCGCCTGTAAAGTAGACGAGAGCAGGCGACAGCAGCCGGGGACGGGGACAGTTTCTAGTCGTTTCAGCAGCCTTCAGCAGGACTAAATAAGCCAAACTGTTGCTGCTGTTGTTCTGAAAGATATTAAACATTCTGAACTTAGCAAAACCTTTCCTTGTTTGGTTTATTCTTTATATTTGCAAAGTTAAATGATTTAGCATTTAAATATCCATTATTACAAGCTTCAGTCTCAATTTAAAAAAGCGATTAATCGCGATTAATTACAGCAAATTGTGCAATTAATTAGTTAATTTTTTTTTATCGATTGTCAGCCCTAATATATACATATATATATATATATATATATATATATATATGGAGTTTTCTGTGTATGGTATGGCGTCAGTCGGTAACTAAGTTGTTTATCCAAGTGGTGTTGCCGTAGCTAGTGTCAAAGATGGCGGCCGTTCTGCACATGCGCGACTCGCTGTCACTACCCGATGTGAGTTGAGTGCAGATGTGAGTTTGCATGCTCAGATTTAAACGGCTTACGGCATAACGCCAAGGGATCCGGATCCGGTAAACGTTTTAGCTATCTATGATTGTTTGATTGCTAACGTTAGCTCACAACACCATTCCAGTGACAGCCTTTGTTGTGTTTGATTGCTAACTTGTAGCCAGCAGTGAACCAACTTGGTTATGTAGGTCCATTTTTATTGTACTGACATTACAGAAGTCTCTCGTTAGCAGGTTCTTGGAGGCTACTTCAGCCTCTAATCTAGAACTAACAGCAAAACAGATCTACTAGCCTACCTGTGTGGGGCTGTCGCAAAGTGACGCATGCCTAACTCACATCTGCACTTGACCCACATCGGGTAGTGACACCCACATCGTGTGTTGACTCTGCTGCGTTCAGCCTCACAGGAAGTCGTTCCTGAAACCAGCGGCGGCCATTTGAAACTGTTTGACGTGAACTGAAGACTCGTCACATTCAACATTCACATTCTTTCATTAGGCTGAAACTTCATTAACACTTATCAGTGTACTTACCAAATGTATAAACATATGCCCTTGTGATCTTTAAGAACATTTTCATTGTTATCAAATGTTTCTAATGTCAAAGTCATGATTGAAAGTGTGTTAAATCTAGTGTTGGCCTTCACCAGAGGCTTTCAAACAGGACATGAATCTGACTTATGTATAGTATGTTGAAAAAAGTCATAAAAAGTCATAGTATAGCATGTCAAAAAGTGATAACGTGGGCGTGTTTTGGTGATATAGGTCTATCAGTCTAAAGTAGTTATTGGGTTGTATGACATGTTTCTGCCAAAACATCAGATCAGAAACTCTGATGTTTGTTTCTGACTTCTAACGACTTACTTTCTTGTGTTTAACTTTGGCATTTCAAAATAAAACCCTGATTCCTTCCGCCCCTTTCAGCAGTTTAAAATGGCCGCCGTGTGTAAAGGTTGACGAGCAGGGCCACACGGAACTCACACACATTTTAAATACATTCAAAAACCAACTGAAATCAAATATGTTAACACATCGCCACCCAGAGCAGAAAAACAGTCCGCTGAATTCTGCAGGTTTTAATTCTGGATCACAGTTTAAAATGGGCGCCAGGTACAGTGAGCATCACCTCCT
>NW_021166514.1:306022-333522 GCF_004354835.1 Perca flavescens
CAATTGATACCAGAATTTGAAACACACACACAGACACAACTGATACAGAACTGAAAAACACACACAGACACAACTGATACCAGAATTTGAAACACACACACAGACACAACTGATATTGTAAATTTGAAACACACAAACAGACACAACTGATATTGAGAACCTGAAACACACACACAGACACAACTGATACAGAAATTGAAACACACACACAGACACAATTGATACAGAATTTGAAACACAAACACAACCGATACAGAATTTGAAACACACACACAGACACAACTGACAGAATTTGAAACACACACACAGACACAATTGATACCAGAATTTGAAAACACACACAGACACAACCGACCGATACCGTAACCTGAAACACACACACAGACACAACCGATACCGTAACCTGAAACACACACACAGACACAACCGATACCGTAACCTGAAACACACACACAGACACAACCGATACTGTAACCTGAAACACACACACAGACACAACCGATACCGTAACCACAACTGATACCGTAAGCTGAAACACACACACAGACACAACCGACCGATACCGTAACCTGAAACACACACACAGACACAACCGATACACAGAACCTGAAACACACACACAGACACAACTGATATCAGAACCTGAAACACACACACAAACACAACCGATACTGTAACCTGAACACACACACAGACACAACCGATACTGTAACCTGAAACACACACACAGACACAACCGATACTGTAACCTGAAACACACACACAGACACAACCGATACTGTAACCTGAACACACACACAGACACAACCGATACTGTAACCTGAACACACACACAGACACAACCGATACTGTAACCTGAACACACACACAGACACAACCGATACTGTAACCTGAAACACACACACAGACACAACCGATACTGTAACCTGAACACACACACAGACACAACCGATACTGTAACCTGAAACACACACACAGACACAACCGATACTGTAACCTGAAACACACACACAGACACAACCGATACTGTAACCTGAAACACACACACAGACACAACTGATACCGTAACCTGAAACACACACACAGACACAACCGATACCGTAACCTGAAACACACACACAGACACAACCGATACCGTAACCTGAAACACACACACAGACACAACCGATACTGTAACCTGAACACACACACAGACACAACCGATACTGTAACCTGAAACACACACACAGACACAACCGATACTGTAACCTGAAACACACACACAGACACAACCGATACCGTAACCTGAAACACACACACAGACACAACCGATACCGTAACCTGAAACACACACACAGACACAACCGATACCGTAACCTGAAACACACACACAGACACAACTGATACCGTAACCTGAAACACACACACAGACACAACCGATACCGTAACCTGAAACACACACACAGACACAACTGATACTGTAACCTGAAACACACACACAGACACAACTGATACCGTAACCTGAAACACACACACAGACACAACCGATACCGTAACCACAACTGATACCGTAAGCTGAAACACACACACAGACACAACCGATACCGTAACCTGAAACACACACAGAGACACAACTGATACTGTAACCTGAAACACACACACAGACACAACCGATACCGTAACCTGAAACACACACAGAGACACAACTGATACTGTAACCTGAAACACACACACAGACACAACTGATACTGTAACCTGAAACACACACACAGACACAACTGAAACATAGACAGCTGATATTTTTACATTACATGTCATTTAGCTGACGCTTTTATCCAAAGCGACTTACAATTGTTACATATCAGAGGTCATACACCTCTGGAGCAACTAGAGGTTAAGTGTCTTGCTCAAGGACACATTAGTTGATGTATCGCAGTGGGAATCGAACCCGGGTCTACCGCACCAAAGGCATGTGGCCCATGATTCAGGTCTTTGATGGCCCATGATTGTTGAGGCCTGTGATGGCCCATGATTCAGGTCTGTGATGGCCCATGATTCAGGTCTGTGATGGCCCATGATTTAGGTCTTTGATGGCCCATGATTCAGGTCTGTGATGGCCCATGATTCAGGTCTTTGATGGCCCATGATTCAGGTCTTTGATGGCCCATGATTCAGGTCTTTGATGGCCCATGATTCAGGTCTGTGATGGCCCATGATTCAGGTCTATGATGGCCCATGATTCAGGTCTGTGATGGCCCATGATAGTTCAGTTCTGTGATGGCCCATGATTGTTCAGTTCTGTGATGGCCCATGATTCAGGTCTTTGATGGCCCATGATTCAGGTCTGTGATGGCCCATTATTCAGGTCTGTGATGGCCCATGATAGTTCAGGTCTGTGATGGCCCATGATAGTTCAGGCCTGTGATGGCCCATGATTGTTCAGTTCTGTGATGGGCCATGATTCAGGTATGTGATGGCCCATTATTCAGGTCTGTGATGGCCCATGATTCAGGTCTTTGATGGCCCATGATTCAGGTCTTTGATGGCCCATGGTGGTTCAGGTCTGTGATGGCCCATTATTCAGGCCTATGATGGCGCATGATTCAGGTCTGTGATGGCCCATGGTTCAGGTCTGTGATGGCCCATTATTCAGGTCTGTGATGGCCCATGATTCAGGTCTGTGATGGCCCATGATTCAGGTCTTTGATTGCCCATGATTCAGGTCTGTGATGGCCCATTATTCAGGTCTGTGATGGCCCATGATTCAGTTCTTTGATGGCCCATGGTGGTTCAGGTCTGTGCTTTAACAGCCTGATACTCCTGCGAGCTGGGAGCAGGGAGAAGAGATATGTCTCATCCTGCATAATATTGTGTGCTCTGCTGAGGCAGTAGATCTTAAAGCTGGCATCCAGTGGGGGCAGGGGAAGACCAATGATTTAGACTTTGATTTATTTTACTCTGAGTGTGTTTATGATTCTTTAAAGAGTGTGAGAGTATGCAGGGACTCTGCTCCTCTGATCTGATTGGATGAGATGTGGTTGATGATGAAACTTCATGAAACATGTTTCAATAAAAGAACGGCGAGGAAGTGAACTAAAGATAAACCCAGAAACAGACTCACAGACTCACAGACTCAGACTCAGACTCAGACTCAGACTCAAAGACTCACAGACTCTCACTCTCAGACTCTCAGACTCAGACTTAAAGACTCTCAGACTCTGACTCTCAGACTCTCAGACTCTGACTCTCAGACTCTCAGACTCAGACTCAGACTCAAAGACTATCAGAATCTGACTCTCAGACTCTCAGACTCAGACTCTCAGACTCAGAATCAAAGACTCACAGACTCGCAGACTCTCAGACTCTCAGACTCTCAGACTCTCAGACTCTCACTCAAAGACTCTCAGACTCTCAGACTCTCAGACTCTCAGACTCTCAGACTCAGACTCTCAGACTCAGACTCAAAGACTCAGACTCAAAGACTCTCAGACTCTCAGACTCTCAGACTCTCAGACTCTCAGACTCAAAGACTCAGACTCACAGACTCACAGACTCAGACTCACAGACTCACATACTCAGACTCAAAGACTCTCAGACTCTCAGACTCACAGACTCAGACTCAAAGACTCACAGACTCTCAGACTCTCAGACTCTCAGACTCTCAGACTCAAAGACTCAGACTCACAGACTCACAGACTCAGACTCACAGACTCACATACTCAGACTCAAAGACTCTCAGACTCTCAGACTCACAGACTCAGACTCAAAGACTCTCAGACTCTCAGACTCACAGACTCAGACTCAAAGACTCTCAGACTCACGGACTCACAGACTCAGACTCAAAGACTCAGACTCAAAGACTCTCAGACTCACAGACACACACACACACACACACACACACACACACACACACACACACACACACACACAGACACACTCACAGACACACACACACACACACACACACACACACACACACACACACACACACACACACACACACACACACACACACACACACACACACACACACACACTCACTCACACACACACACACACACACACACACACACACACACACACACACACACACACACACACACACACACACACACACACACACCCTCACCCTCGATGGCGAACGGTTTCCCGACAGTTGCCAGTTTGCAGTCGGCGTCGATGGAGACCTCGTAGTCCAGCAGAGCTTTGTCCATGATGAAGGCGTCCAGCTGGGGAGGATCTGTCCTTCAACACAGAGCAACGTCGTTACTACGGCAACCAACCACGCCGGCGGGTCCGAAACCGTTTACATCGGGGTCCTCGGACCACTGGTCAGTGGGACGCACTGAGCTCTAATCTTCACCTTCGCTTCCTGAGGGCCTCCTGGCCGGTTTGGAGATGCGTAACCATGGTAACCCCTGCCAGCCGCCGCTCTAGCAGCATCTCCAGATAACGCTTAAAGGAATACGCCACCGTTTGTTGAAATAGGGCTTATAACGGTCTACCCTAGCTGTGGATAGGTGAAATAGGTCTTATCATGGTCTCCCCTAGCTGTAGATAGGTGAAATAGGGCTTATCATGGTCTACCCTAGCTGTGGATAGGTGAAATAGGTCTTATCATGGTCTCCTCTAGCTGTGATAGGTGAAATAGGATAGCTGGATGAAATAGGTCTTATCATGGTCTCCTCTAGCTGTAGATGGGGAAATAGGTCTTATCATGGTCTACCCTAGCTGTAGATAGGTGAAATAGGTCTTATCATGGTCTCCCCTAGCTGTAGATAGGTGAAATAGGTCTTATCATGGTCTCCCCTAGCTGTAGATAGGTGAAATAGTGCTTATCACGGTCTACCCTAGCTGTAGATAGGTGAAATAGGTCTTATCATGGTCTACCCTAGCTGTAGATAGGTGAAATAGGGCTTATCATGGTCTCCTCTAGCTGTAGATAGGGGAAATAGGTCTTATCATGGTCTCCCCTAGCTGTAGATAGGTGAAATAGGGCTTATCATGGTCTCCTCTAGCTGTAGATGGGTGAAATAGGTCTTATCATGGTCTACCCTAGCTGTAGATGGGTGAAATAGGGCTTATCATGGTCTCCTCTAGCTGTAGATGGGTGAAATAGGGCTTATCATGGTCTACCCTAGCTGTAGATGGGTGAAATAGGTCTTATCATGGTCTCCCCTAGCTGTAGATGGGTGAAATAGGGCTTATCATGGTCTACCCTAGCTGTAGATGGGTGAAATAGGTCTTATCATGGTCTACCCTAGCTGTAGATAGGTGAAATAGGTCTTATCATGGTCTACCCTAGCTGTGGATAGGTGAAATAGGTCTTATCATGGTCTCCCCTAGCTGTAGATAGGTGAAATAGGTCTTATCATGGTCTCCCCTAGCTGTAGATGGGTGAAATAGTGCTTATCACGGTCTACCCTAGCTGTAGATGGGTGAAATAGGTCTTATCATGGTCTACCCTAGCTGTAGATAGGTGAAATAGGGCTTATCATGGTCTCCTCTAGCTGTAGATAGGGGAAATAGGTCTTATCATGGTCTCCCCTAGCTGTAGATAGGTGAAATAGGTCTTATCATGGTCTCCCCTAGCTGTAGATAGGTGAAATAGGTCTTATCATGGTCTCCTCTAGCTGTAGATAGGTGAAATAGGGCTTATCATGGTCTCCTCTAGCTGTAGATAGGTGAAATAGTGCTTATCACGGTCTACCCTAGCTGTAGATAGGTGAAATAGGTCTTATCATGGTCTACCCTAGCTGTAGATAGGTGGGCCAACGCATTTTTGGTCTCAGTGCAAGTGATTAGGTTGTTTTAATGTCTTTTGTTGGCTCACTTTTACTCACAACATGCTAACAGCAACATAGGATTCCATTCACTACGCTAAGCTAACTAGCAGTGGCGCTGCTGGTGTTGCACCGGACTAATACCATGCATGCACAAAAAATGCGTTGGCCCACCTATCTACAGCTAGGGTAGACCATGATAAGCCCTATTTCACCTATCTACAGCTAGAGGAGACCATGATAAGACCTATTTCACCTATCTACAGCTAGAGGAGACCATGATAAGCCCTATTTCACCTATCTACAGCTAGAGGAGACCATGATAAGCCCTATTTCACCTATCTACAGCTACAGGAGACCATGATAAGCCCTATTTCACCTATCTACAGCTAGAGGAGACCATTATAAGCCCTATTTCACCTATCTACTACTAGGGTAGACCATGATAAGCCCTATTTCACCTATCTAGAGCTAGGGTAGACCATATTAAGCCCTATTTCACCTATCTACAGCTAGAGGAGACCATGATAAGACCTATTTCACCTATCTACAGCTAGAGGAGACCATAATAAGCCCTATTTCACCTATCCACAGCTAGGGTAGACCATGATAAGCCCTATTTCACCTATCTAGAGCTAGGGTAGACCATATTAAGCCCTATTTCACCTATCTACAGCTAGAGGAGACCATGATAAGACCTATTTCACCTATCCACAGCTAGGGGAGACCATGATAAGACCTATTTCACCTATCTACAGCTACGGGAGACCATGATAAGACCTATTTCACCTATCTACAGCTAGAGGAGACCATGATAAGACCTATTTCACCTATCTACAGCTACGGGAGACCATGATAAGACCTATTCCACCTATCTACAGCTAGAGGAGACCATGATAAGCCCTATTTCACCTATCCACAGCTAGGGTAGACCATGATAAGGCCTATTTCACCTATCTACAGCTAGAGGAGACCATGATAAGACCTATTTCACCTATCTACAGCTACAGGAGACCATGATAAGCCCTATTTCACCTATCTACAGCTAGAGGAGACCATGATAAGACTTATTTCACCTATCTACAGCTAGAGGAGACCATGATAAGACCTATTTCACCTATCTACAGCTAGAGGAGACCATGATAAGCTCTATTTCACCTATCTACAGCTAGGGGAGACCATGATAAGCCCTATTTCACCTATCTACAGCTAGGGGAGACCATGATAATCCCTATTTCACCTATCTACAGCTAGAGGAGACCATGATAAGCCCTATTTCACCTATCTACAGCTAGAGGAGACCATGATAAGACCTATTTCACCTATTTGCAGCTAGGGTAGACCATGATAAGACCTATTTCACCTATCTACAGCTAGAGAAGACCATGATAAGCCCTATTTCACCTATCTACAGCTAGGGGAGACCATGATAAGCCCTATTTCCCCTATCTACAGCTAGAGGAGACCATGATAAGACCTATTTCACCTATCTACAACTAGGGGAGACCATGATAAGACCTATTTCACCTATCTACAGCTAGGGGAGACCATGATAAGCCCTATTTCCCCTATCTACAGCTAGGGTAGACCATGATAAGCCCTATTTCCCCTATCTACAGCTAGGGTAGACCATGATAAGACCTATTTCACCTATCTACAACTAGGGGAGACCATGATAAGACCTATTTCACCTATCTACAGCTAGAGGAGACCATGATAAGACCTATTTCACCTATCTACAGCTAGGGGAGACCATGATAAGACCTATTTCACCTATCTACAGCTAGAGGAGACCATGATAAGACCTATTTCACCTATCTACAGCTAGAGGAGACCATGATAAGACCTATTTCACCTATCTACAGCTAGGGTAGACCATGATAAGACCTATTTCACCTATCTACAGCTAGGGAGACCATGATAAGACCTATTTCACCTATCTACAGCTAGAGGAGACCATGATAAGACCTATTTCACCTATCTACAGCTAGGGGAGACCATGATAAGACCTATTTCACCTATCTACAGCTAGAGGAGACCATGATAAGACCTATTTCACCTATCTACAGCTAGAGGAGACCATGATAAGACCTATTTCACCTATCTACAGCTAGGGGAGACCATGATAAGACCTATTTCACCTATCTACAGCTAGGGGAGACCATGATAAGACCTATTTCACCTATCTACAGCTAGAGGAGACCATGATAAGACCTATTTCACCTATCTACAGCTAGAGGAGACCATGATAAGACCTATTTCACCTATCTACAGCTAGGGGAGACCATGATAAGCCCTATTTCACCTATCTACAGCTAGGGGAGACCATGATAAGACCTATTTCACCTATCTACAGCTAGGGGAGACCATGATAAGCCCTATTTCACCTATCTACAGCTAGGGGAGACCATGATAAGCCCTATTTCAACAAACGGTGGTGTATCCCTTTAAAGGCATACAGTTTCCATTTGTTGTCAAACAGCGACCCCTAGTGGAGTACTTGTATTTAACGTTACTGTCGTTTGCAGAGCCGTCGCTGCACTCACGGCCTGATCCCCCCTTCTCACCAGATTTGGCGGGGCGCCACCTACCAGACCAACATGGCTGGTTTAGCCAGCGTCGTCCCCCCCCAGCTTTGCTATCGGGATGGTTCGCCCTACTGCGAGTTTGTTTACCATCAGAATGACTTGGAAGCTGTTTTATTAAGGTAGACATCTTGCATAGTGGGCCTTTAAATGACTGAAAGAAGTAAAGAACTGGACCAGTTTAAACCAGTTTACACTTTACGTTACACAGCTGTTGTGAACGTAGTCGTTATGACCGCATTGCATTGTGGGATAAGTATGCCGGCGTAGTGTCCAGTGTTTGCATACTGTAATAGTTTACATCTCTCCCGTACTATTGGTTTCATAACAGAGGTTTCAGACATAACATGGTATTAAACTCCAGACTCTTCCTGTTGTGTGTCTGTGTGTGTGTCTGTGTGTTGTGTGTCTGTGTGTTGTGTAACTCCAGACTCTTCCCTGTGTTTTGTGTGTCTGTGTGTGTGTGTTCTGTGTGTCTGTGTGTTGTGTAACTCCAGACTCTTCCTGCTGTTGTGTGTGTGTGTGTGTGTGTGTGTGTCTGTGTCTCTGTGTGTGTCTGTGTGTTGTGTCTGTGTGTTGTGTCTGTGTGTGTGTCTGTGTGTGTCTGTGTGTTGTGTCTGTGTGTTGTGTCTGTGTGTGTGTCTGTGTGTTGTGTGTCTGTGTCTCTGTGTGTCTGTGTGTGTGTCTGTGTGTTGTGTCTGTGTGTTGTGTCTGTGTGTGTGTCTGTGTGTGTCTGTGTGTTGTGTCTGTGTGTTGTGTCTGTGTGTCTGTGTGTTGTGTGTCTGTGTCTCTGTGTGTCTGTGTGTGTGTCTGTGTGTTGTGTCTGTGTGTTGTGTCTGTGTGTGTCTGTGTGTTGTGTGTCTGTGTCTCTGTGTGTCTGTGTGTGTGTCTGTGTGTTGTGTGTCTGTGTCTCTGTGTGTCTGTGTGTGTGTCTGTGTGTGTCTGTGTGTTGTGTGTCTGTGTCTCTGTGTGTCTGTGTGTGTGTCTGTGTGTTGTGTCTGTGTGTTGTGTCTGTGTGTGTGTCTGTGTGTGTCTGTGTGTTGTGTCTGTGTGTGTGTCTGTGTGTGTCTGTGTGTTGTGTCTGTGTGTTGTGTCTGTGTGTTGTGTCTGTGTGTTGTGTGTGTGTGTTGTGTGTCTGTGTCTCTGTGTGTCTCTGTGTGTGTCTGTGTGTTGTGTCTGTGTGTTGTGTCTGTGTGTTGTGTAACACCAGACGCTCCCTGCTGTTGTGCGTCTGTGTGTGTTGTCGTGACTTCTTACTTGAGCGTGGCGACCCCTTGTGGCGTGGTCGGCTCGTTGAAGCGCCTCATGTACTCGTGCATCTCGGGGAAACTCTTCTTCATGTAATCCTCGGCGCTGCTCTCCCTCACTGTCCCGAAACGGAATCCCCGCGACGAATGGTGCAGCTGACAACCAACGAAGAAGAGAAGAGAAGGGGACAGAGGTTAACACCCGTAGACTGTATATAATGACCCCACTACACAAACACACAACCCTTATGGACGGAAACATGGCAGAAAGGGCCAAAAACCTCGTTAGGAGCCTGGACAGAACTAACTGTCAACAACCAGTCAAACCGTCACACGTGGTGGCAGGACTTCCTGTTGCAGTCTAAGTCTCTCTACATTTAAAATAGAAAGTTAATCACAAACAGACCCCCCCCCCCCCCCCCAGCTCCCCCAGCCCCGGCTGCCCACCAGCCCAGACTGTTTCATGCTGCACCAGCTGCTGGAGCAGAGTGTAATCAGGACGAAGCTTTAATCTGGAACTATTCTTAGAACAGGAAGCAGGAAGTTAATGAAGAAGTCAACACACACACACACACACACACACAGAGACACACAGAGACACAGACAGACACACACACACACACACACACACAGAGACACACAGAGACACAGACAGACACACACACACACACACACACACACACACACACAGAGACACAGACAGACAGACAGACACACACACACACACACACACACACACACAGAGACACACAGAGACACAGACAGACACACACACACACACACACACACACACACACAGAGACACACACACAGAGACAGACACACACACACACACACACACACACACACAGAGACACACAGAGACACACAGACAGACACACACACACACACACACACACACACACACACACAGAGACACACAGAGACACAGACAGACAGACACACACACACACACACACACACAGACACACATAGACACAGACAGACACACACACACACACACACACACACACACACAGAGACACACAGAGACACAGACAGACACACACACACACACACACACACACACACACACACACACACACACACACACACACACACACACACACACACATAGACACACAGAGACACACAGAGAGACACACACACACACATACACACACACACACACACACACACACACTCACACACACACACACATAGACACACAGAGACACAGACAGACAGACACACACACATACACATACACACACACACACACACACACACACAGAGACACACAGAGACACACAGAGACACAGACAGACAGACACACACACACACACACACACACACACACACACACACACACACACACACAGAGACACACAGAGACACACAGAGACACAGACAGACAGACAGACACACACACACACACACACACACACACACACACACACACACACAGACACACAGAGACACACAGAGACACAGACAGACAGACACACACACACACACACACACACACACACACACACACACACACACACACACACAGAGACACACAGACACAGACAGACAGACACACACACACACACACACACACACACACACACACACTCACATACACACAGAGACACAGACAGACACACACACACACACACACACACACACACACACACACACACACACACAGACACAGACAGACACACACACACACACACACACACACACACACACACACACACACACACACACAGAGACACACAGAGACACAGACAGAAACACACACACACACACACACACACACACACACACACACACACACACACACACACAGACACAGACACACACACACACACACTCACATACACACACTCACACACAGAGACACACAGAGACACAGACAGACACACACACACACACACACACACACACACACACACACACACACACACACACACACACACTCAGTCACACACACACACACACACACACACACAGAGACACACAGAGACACACAGAGACACAGACAGACACACACACACACACACACACACACACACACACACACACACACACACACACACACACATACACACACACACACACACACACACACACACACAGACACACAGACACACACAGACTGTATAAAGTGATATTTATCATTCTCTTCCTTTACGATGTACGAGACATTATTAAATAAGTCTGGCAGGCTAGAGAAGCTTTTAAAAGTACTCTGAAGTTATAATAATAATTATAATATGCGATGCCAGAAAGGGGAGAAATGCGAGTTCTCGGTTTCCTAAAAAACAATGAGCAGTCTAATCCAAAAGTAATCACTCTATTCATTAGAAGAGTGTGCTGGTGTCTGTATCTGCAGTGCATTGTGGGATGCTTATGCCTTACTCAGGCGTAGTGCCCAGTGTTTGCACACTGTCATATTTAACTGATTTTCACAAGAATTCGTACATACTAACGAATCCCACATACTACTAATCCCGTACACGAGGAGAAGGACGTCGGTGATGGATGGTTCACTTGAATTCCACTCACATATTTCTGAAAAAGTTAAAAAAGCAACATCTATGATTGCAATAATAAAAATAACTTTTCAAAATGTATGCAAGGAGATATTTTGACCACTGTACAAACCTCTGGTAAGATCCCATCTTGAATGTGCAAACTCAGTCTGGTGTCCATATAAATTAAAATATGTAGAAAAAATAGAAAGGGTCCAGAGAAGAACTACTAAATTAATTCCAGGAATGAAAAATATGTCGTATTAAGATAGATTGAGAAAATTAAATTTACTGACTCTCATATTTAGGAGATCCAGAGGAGATATGATTCAGGTGTATAAGCTTGTAACAGGGAACATATGATGTAACAGCTGAGCCAATCTTTCAGTTTTGGAGCAATAGGTACGAGACACGAGGGAATTATTTAAAACTCTAGAACATGGCTGTCTGAAAAGAGAAAGATTAAAATCATGGAGCGAGCTTCCAGAAGAAGTTGTGTGTTTCTCTTCAGCTAACTCTTTTAAGAACAGGCTGGATGCTTTGTATTTGTCAGAAGGTGTAATATATCAATATTATTATTAATTATAAAGATTATTAATCAGTCCTTCCAGAAAAAGGCAGAGTTTTTATGTGATTGTTGCGGACAAAAATCTTTTTCTCACTCTTTTCTTAATAAAGACAATGGAATATGCGGCATATTTATGCAATTTTATGAAATGTAATTGCGGGAACTTGCAAAAACTGGTTTGATGAAAAAGAGAAAAAAAAGTGATTCCCCCCCCAACACCCTGCTTTTCGATGATGTTCACGTCACGTAATTACATCACTTTATAAAGTTCCCATGGCAACAGGGGAAAATGGCTTGTGTGAAGTAAACGCAACATCTTTCAACTTTCTGCTAAGATATATGTGACTTTTTTGCAACGAAAATGCGGAGATTATGAAATCATGCAAGTTCAGCGTATTTGAAAAAAATGTCTCCCCCCCTTTGCATGCGATCGCATAATCACTTTTTTCTGGAGGGACTGATTGAAGTAATTTATGTAACTTATTTATGAATTGTTAGAAAATTTCAATCATGAAATTAATGTGTTTACATTTGCTGTATTACAGGAGTTATTCTTCTGGATGACTTAATTACACTCTCTCTGCATCGCTGACTCCGAGCTAGTTAGCTAGCAGCCTAGCCGCCGTTAGCAGCTACCCTTGCTGTCCTCAGGCCTACACGAGGCAGACAACGATCACTGTAGCCTGGACCGAGTCTGCTTCCCTTCACTGACTCTTCCCCGGACTACTCCCTCTCTGCTACATCTCCACGCCTCTGCTACGTTTCAGCTCCCACGGTATCTCATCTGTCTATTCACCAGGCCTAAGCTAAGCCTGAACACTGACTCTGCTTATTACTTGCTATTAATAGTGATTGTTTGCTTGATATCACAACACTTATTATGCCTTGTGTATTGCTGCTTCTGTTTACCTCCTTCGTTTTACTTCCCTGTAGAGTCCTTAACTCCTTGCATTATAACACTGATGTACCCTCAGAGACACACTGTTGTTTATTGAACCTGTCTAGTGATTCAACCTCCTTCATTGTAACTAAATACCGAGGCTTACCCACATCTCACCCCGTCATTTCCCTCGCCTCCCTCGCGGCCCTGAATTTTCTTCACTACACCCACAAACCCATAACATTATTTCACTCCACTAACCGCACTAATCTACCAGTTGTCAAAGCAATGGGTCACATACTCATCCTGCTCCTCCCCTGCTCCTCCTCTGCTCCTCAGGAGACATAGAGCCAAACCCAGGCCCCAATGCCTTCCCTACTCCCCAGGTGCTTTCATTCACTGATTTCTGCAATTGCAAAAATCTCGGTTTCTAAGCACCTTAATATCAGAGGTCTGCTTCCTAAATTTGATTAATTCACCTCGCTTGCTCATTCAGCCAACCCTGATATTCTTTCCGTATCTGAATCCTGGCTCAGAAAACACACCAATAACTCAGAAATTACAATCACCAACTACAACATTTTCTGTCAAGATAGAATTGCTAAAGGGGGAGGTGTTGCAATATACTGTAGAGAGCTACAGAGCTTCATCGTCATCCTATCCAGGTCTGTATCCAAACAATTTGAGCTTCTACTTGTAAAAATCCAACTCTCTAGGAATAAGGCTGTTACTGTTGCTGCTTGTTATAGACCGCCCTCAGACCCAAGCAGTGCCCTGGACACCATTTGCAAACTAATCACCTCCCATCTAACTGCTCAATTTGTATTGTTAGGTGATTTAAACCTGGACATGCTCAACCCCCCAACCACTCTACTCGCTAAGCTTGATGCCCTCAACCTCACACAAATTATAAATGAACCCACGAGATACAACCTCAAATCAGTAAGCAAGTGCACCCTCATTGACATTGTCCTGACCAACCTGCCCTCTAATTACACCCCAGCTGTCTTTAACCAGGATCTCAGTGATCCCTGCCCGATTGCATGCATCCATAATGGGTCCGCGGTCAAACGTCCACCACTTATCTCTGTCAGACGCTGTCTAAAACACTTCTTTGACCAAGCCTGACTGACCTGAACCTTGTAGCTTGGGAGAAGATTAACCTCATCCCTCCCGACAGTGGAGGATGCTTGGAAGTCATTAAAAACTGATTTCCTCTCTGTCCTAAATAAGCATGCCCCATTTAAAAAGTTTAGAACCAAGAGTAGATACGGTCCCTGGTTCACCCCAGAGCTGACCGCCCCCACCAACATAAAAACATCCTGTGGAGAACTGCATTAGCCTCGAACAACCCCCATGACATGCAAGTCTTTAAAGAAGCCAGGAACCGGTACACTCGGCAGTCAGAGTAGCTAAGGCTCGCTACTTCAAACTGAAATTTGCATCTTGCAGTACCAATTCAAAAAAGTTCTGGGACACTGTAAAAACTATGGAGAAGAAGAACACCTCCTCCCAGCTGCCCATGGCTCTGAAATTAGGTAATAATATCACTACCGACAAACCTACGATATTAGAAAATTTCCTAAATGATCTGCAAGTTTTATCACTTCCCACATTACCAACCTGTTTAACCTGTCTCTTGCATCTTCAGAAATTCCTGGAGATACCCTGTCTTTAGAAAGTCCTCGATAGCTTGGGCAATAAACAGATTACCAACCATCTCAAATCCCACCGTATCCTTTCCGCTACACAATCTGGCTTCCGTGCCGGTCATGGTTGTACCACAGCTACCCTCAAGGTTATAAATGACATCGCAGCTGCCATTGACAAAAAGTATTACTGTGCAGCTGTCTACATTGATCTATCCCAGGCCTTTGACTCTGTTAACCATCATATTCTCATCAACAGACTCAACAGCCTTGAATTTTTCCATGACAGAAATTGTGACAGTGTACAAACACTTAGGTGTCTGGCTAGACAACTCCCTCACCTTCCAGCAACACATAATCCACCTTCAATCTAAAGTAAAGTCCAGGATCGGTTTCCTATTCCGCAACAGGGCCTCTTTCACTCATGCTGCCAAACTTGCCTTGGTGAAAATGACAATTTTACCAATTCTCGATTTCAGTGATGTTATTTACAGAACTGCTTCAAACTCTCTCCTGAAAACACTAGATGTTGTCTACAACAGTGCCGTAGGTTTTGTGACCAGAGCCCCTTCTAACACCTACCATTGGTCAGCTGGTCCTCGCTACACACGACGCTTAACTCACTGGTACCAACTCATTTACAAATCCTTGCTAGGCAAAGCCCCGCTGTACCTAAGCTCACTGGTAACAATAGCTTTACCGCCCCGCAGCCTGCCCTCAAGCAGTTACATCTCCTTGGTTACCCCTAAAGCCCACACCTCCTTTGGCCACCACTCCTTCCAGTTCTCAGCTGCTAATGACTGGAATGAAATACAAAAAACCCTGAAACTCAAAACCCTTATCCCACTAACTGCCTTTAAAGTACATCTGTCTGAGCTCCTGTCCGATGTGCTAATTGTTCATCTTTCATGTATTATTTTCATACACCCTATCCCACTGTCTCTGGAAAGCCCCATTGCACATCTGCACATGTCTGTTTACGCGCTTTCGCACCTCGCACCTCGCACCTCGCACCTTCCCTGGCACCTCGCACCTGCCCTGGCACCTCGCACCTGCCCTGGCACCTCGCACCTGCCCTGGCATGCAAATCTGTATTTCTCCCCACCACTGTTGCAACACCTTGTTATCATACAAATTTTTTTCTTTTTTCTTTTGCACATCTACTACTCTTTTCTGCACCTACTTCGCTATTCAGACCACAACCTGCACTAACTATATATTGACTCTTTATTACAATTCAGCATTTAAATATTTCGATCTATTCATGTATATTGTGCTACAATTGATCAACATCACTATCTAGTTCACACTTTGCACTAACTGTACATTGACTCTCTAACATTCATATAGACTGTCTTTTCATGTTTACTGTGTTATTACTGATCCACATCACTAACTAGATTACATCTTTCACTAACTGTATAGTGACTTCACTACTTCTCAGCATTCATATAGACTATCTATTTATACATACTGTGTTATAACTGTTCACTGGATCCCCATCACAACCTTGCCCACAATTTAATTTTGCACTAATTGTATTCTGTCTCTTTACTACTTCTCAGCATTGTTAGAGATTGTCTACACCTCACTTTGTGCCAGCTTGAACTGCCTACTTAATCTGTACCTTTGTAGCCTATTGTATTCTGTTTTCTCGCACTATGTTGATTGTGAAACTGTATGTTGTCTTGTACGCTTACGCTTTTCCTTGGTATAACATAATGTGTTGTTATAACAGAATGTGTTGTTATAACAGAATGTGTTGTTATAACATAAAGCGTTGGTACAACACAATGCGTTGCTACACACCTTTGCGTCGTGGATTCCCGACACTTCCTCAAAGGTTTTCTCTCCTACCATGACGGCGGCGAGGTTGGCCGTGTAGCTGGACAGCACCAGCAGGCAGAAGATGGCCCACAGGTTCATCAGGAACCGGCCCGTCCAACACTTTGGCGTCTTGGAGGCGACGGTGCGTCCGAACAGGATGGCGTAGCACAGGTTCAGCGCCGAGGAGTACGAGAACACACGGATGCGGTTACGTCCGTGCGGCGTCATGCCGTACGGACTCTTCCACTCGTACAGCGTGAGGAAGAGCGCGGTGATGTGCAGTGCCGCGAAGATGCCCACCCACATCGACCAGTGCAGCGGCCACATGAAGGCGCCGATGGGCGCCGCCGTGTCCTTGCTGCGCACCAGGATGCCCAGGCTGGTGGAGAAGAAGGGCGAGGTGAAGTCGATGACGCGGCTGCGCGCCGAGTTGATGCTAAAGGAGGCGGCGGCCATGTCTGCAAGCCCGCCCAGCAGATCCCCCACCAGCCCCGTCCAGCGCCCGCCCTTCCACGCACCGTACTTCCCGTCGCCCACGATGTAAAGCTCGAACTGGAAGCCCAGATCCTCCGCCAGCTTCTCCAGCAGGTCCACGCAGTAACCTGCAACACACAGAGTTACAACTGCAATGCATAGTCGCGCCACAAGGGGGCGCCTTCCTCTGTTACTATGGTGATGTACAAGTGCAGGATTTTCCCGCCATTATAAGGTTCAGGTACAGCACCGGAGTTGAATGAATGAATAAAAGACTTTTCTCAGATCTCATGATTGTATTTGGACTTCTTTAGCTTTACATTTGTTTTTTTATATGTAAAAGACTATATGAGACCCATTAATACAGTAAAAGATATTTTACTTTTCAGTTAGATGAAGCCAATAAACTGTCTGGCCCTGGATGGGATTCTCATTGTTGAGTTTCACACCTTGTTTTAGAATAAAGTATCAGTGTAGAACCGCCGTTCAGTTGTCTGTGGACTCTTTGAGCTAGCCCTCTGCCCCCACGCAAAATTACGAATCCCACTATGGCCACACCAAGACCCGCCCTACGAAGCACCTTGAGTGGTTAAGGTCAGGATAGCTGATAGATCCTGTACAAATGGGGTTACGTTACCTAGCATGGACGCCTGGCCCATAAATACTAATGCAGGGCGGGTCTTGGCTTGGCTATAGTGGGATTCGTAATTTCGCGGCCCCCACCCAATTCCCGTTACAAACCGTAGCAACACTTGCTGAACCCTGCGGGCAGGAAGCTGCTGTTCCCGCCCGCCACGTCCCGGAAGTATCTCTCCAGAGCGTCGGAGCTGTTGGCGCCGGCGTCCAGGCAGAACTGTCCGGCAGGGCAGCGGCCCTCGTCGTCCACGTCCCGCGTGAACACGAAGGGATGCTCCACCAGCGTGACCACGCGGACCCAGCTCCCCGCGGCCGGCGTGCCCGGCCTCCAGCGGCGCCGGGTGTCTCCGGCCGGCCCCTCGGGGCGCTGCCGAGGTTTGGGTCCGCGCCACACTTCCTGTTCCTCCACGGTGAGGCGGCCGGCAGCCCAGCGGCCCACCGTTACCCAGCTGGGCTGGCCCAGCGCGTCCCGCCGCAGACTCCAGATGTGGAACTGCTGCGAGTTCACGACCTCCGAGCGGTTCGGATGCACTCGCACCGGACCAGTCAGCCCGGAGAAGGAGGTGTTGGACAGGAACCTGCAGACACACGCAGCAGAGTTCAGAAGTCTAACTTTGTCCCCCGGTGCAGCCGTACAATCTGAGAGACGTATTGTGTATCACGTGTTTCCTGTGTCCTGCTTACATTGTTTTTTTAGGCTATTAAAATAGTTTAGTGATTCTTTTCATTTTATTAAGATTCTTTTTTGGGGCTTTTTCCCTTTATTAGATAGAGAAAGTGGAGAGACAGGAAAGGAGGAGAGAGATGGGGGATGACACACAGCAAAGGGCCGCAGGTTGGATTCGAACGTGCACCGCTGCAAAGGACTCAGCCTAGATGGGGCAAACGCTTTTACTGGGTGAGCTAGATTCTTAAGTTGTTGTTCTTGTGCCTCTCTGAAATGATCCGGGCCGTGCCTCCATTGGTGTTAGAAGAATGTTTTCCCAGTGACGTGTTACCGACACAGCTGCTGTACCAACACGTGACATGTTTCAGTACCGGACAATGGGGCTCCCCTGAAAGCCACTGTGTGATTCAAACCCTGGTTTTGCATCTTGTTGTAGTTGTTTTGCATGCCTTTACGGTCATTAAGCGTTGTTTGTAGTCCGTATGTTTAGGTTTTCACTCATTAAGTGTTTCTGAGTGGTAGTTTTGCATCTATTTTTAGTAGTGTTGCATGTCTTTGGGGTCATTTAGGATCTCCTTTTGATAGTTTAGTGATTTGTTTTATGTGAGGCTCGTTCAGTAATCCATCTTTGATTGTAGGCTGCAGTAATAAGATAAAAATCTAAATCTAAAATGAATACACAGCGGTGAAGAGACTGTAACCTTCCTCACATTAATAAAGGAAACAAACAGTCAGCTGTTTATAGGGATTAGACTAATATCCAGACAACAGGAGGGTTAACTAACCGGCTACAGACCCGGGGCATGTATTTCATCCTTCCACGAGAGAGGCCAGGGCAGGTGTGGAGGTGACCCTTTACATATATATATATATATATATATATTTATATATATATATATCCACTCTCTCTCTCAGGTCAGCTGATCAGCTGCTCCTTAGTGTTCCTAAAACTAAGCTGAACCTCAGAGGAGACTCCTAAATGATGGACTGATCTGCCTCTGCATGTTAAACAGGCCTCTTCTTTCTCTGTTTTTAAATCCCATCTCTTCTCTGTGGCCTTTGACACCCAGTAAGATGTCGATTTAATTTACTTCTTTTAATTATTTAGATTTATTTCTTTTCATTGTGCAGCTATTATTTTTATTCAAGTCTGAATGTTATGTATTTTATTTATGATGTCTTATTTATTCTTCTGTACAGCACTTTGGTCAACTTTGGTTGTTTTAAAGTGCTTAACAAATAAAGTTGGATTGGATTGGATTTATTTAAAGTTTGATACTCCTGCTGACCGTCATGTCCAGTGGTTCCTTTAACCTGCTTTTAATATCTGGGTTCCTTTTTTATGGCTTTTTAAATAACCAAACATGTTTCCTTTAAGGGGGGTTTAAAATGTGTTCCTACATCAATGGTGCCCTTGTGCCCTTGTGCCCTTGTGCCCTTGTGCCCCTCGCAGCCCCATCACCGGCGCTGCGTTTGAACTCCAACCTAACCCTTCCTCCGGCAGCTGTTTCTACAGATTAATATTCAGACAACAGGAGGGGTGGAAAGCTGGACTTGTAATCTAAAGGGATGACGTGTCAGCTGATGGTTCTGAAGTCTGAGGAGAATATCAGAGGAAGTTCTCTTGTGATTTCGTTTCAGTTTAAAAGGACAAACATGAGACTGGATCCTGTCCCGTCTTCTGACCTGATTAACTGGGAAAACATTCATACTCTGTGTTCTTCTCCTGCAGCTGATCATCTTTTTATCTCTCAGTCAACGTGTGATTTCATTCACTGTGGATGTGTTTGATCTTTTTCTGTCAGTTACAGCTTTTATCTTTCTCCAACCTGCTGCGAGAAGTCTTTCCTGCAGCGAGCAGTGTCAAAAAAGTCACAAAACGTGGAAGAAAAATACGGGCGAAGCCTCGATTCAGTGTTCCTCAGAGTGTTCTCGTCTGGATCCCCTCTGCAGGACCTCTTTATGTGTGAAGCTGATAAAGTCTTCTACGGAAACTCAGAAAGCTAAAAGCAGAGTTTGGAGTCTTCATGGTCCAGTGGTGGTATATATATTATTATATTATAATAACTTCAACTAAATGGGATGCAGGTTTCTTCAGACAGGGGCAGAGCACGACGTAACATTAACCTGGTATAACATCGAGAAGAGATGCATTGTTACTGCAGAAAAGGGAAAGGAAGCAAGTGAAGGACATGAGGATGCACCTATATATAAATATTACGTATAGAGTCACAACGACTCCTTCATGGGAAATACAGAAATAAAGCTGAATGTTCCTTTAATGTCCAATAACTGTCCTCTTAGAAACACTTCATTATTCTTTCTCAGAGTAGAAACAGCTTTCACCTTTATTCATGAGGAGATTTATTACACAGCCGCGAGCTCTCTCTCTCTCTCTCTCTCTCTCTCTCTCTCTCTCTAGAAACAGAGACAGAGCTAGAGAAAGAGAGAGAGAAGAGAGAGAGACACACACACACAGAGAGAGAGAGACTAAATTAAAAGACGAGTATACAGAACAATGGCAAAATGAAAATAAAATACAACACAAACTCCTCTGTTATCAATCCCTAAACAGAGATATCCAACTGGCCAAATATCTAAAAAAAAAAAAAACAGAAATACGAATTTTAACAAAATCCAGAGTCAGTGACCATGAGCTGGAAATTGAAAGAGGTGGACATTTAAAAGCGTGGAGACCGAGAGAGGAACGAGTCTGTACACACTGCCACCAGGATATATCCAAACACAATTACATTTCATATGTACATGTCCCAAATATGAAGGCTTAAGAACCAAATATTTCCAGACATTTGAAAAACATATAGCAGGCTTCACTACCTATACTGAGGACAAAAAGCTTCCTTTTCTATTAGGGGAAGATTAAAACACGGCATGGCTCGCAGCTAAATATGTCTTCTCATGCCACAATACAAGGAACAATAAATAGAGAAGTGTATATATTATCATTTATATTTTTCTATTATTTTGTTTATTTGTATTCTTTTTTTAATATACATATATATTATTGTTTCAACGTACCCTTTGAGGGACATGCACAGAATGTGTTTAGTATCTGCATTATATCATAATTATCCTGTTTACTAGTATTATTATATCAGATGTATTTACTCCTTTTTATTGTTTATATGTATGTTTGTTCTTTTGTTTGGCAACACAAATGTATTTTTTGTCATGCCAATAAAGCAACATGAAATTGAAACTGAAATTGAAAAATTGAGAGAGAGAGAGCGAGAGAGAGACAGACAGAGAGAGAGACAGACAGAGAGAGAGCTTGGCTCGAGGCTGTGTAATAAATCTCCTCATGAATAAAAGTGAAAGCTGTTTACATTCTCTCACTGAGAGAGGAACTAAACACCAGATGGTATTTATGAATGTGTGTGTGTCTCCTCCCGCCTGAGAGGTAGAGATGGAGGAATCCGTTTGATTAACGTTCAGAACGCTGCAGGAACATCACAGCTCATTTAAATAGAAAACGAAGGAACACATGTAAATATTTCAGTTTGTTTTTTCATGAAAACTGCTAATGAACAGACTCATGTGTTTGTCATTATCACAGCAAAACAACCTTTCACACAACTATCAAATATATACATGGAACTCTGTCTCACGGCTGCTTTATGCTCCGTTAAATCTACACCGTGGCTATGTAGGTACACACACACACACACACACACACACACACACACACACAGAAGGGAGCTTTAATCCCATCCACTGAGATATCCTGCGCTCCAGGTCAGAACCATTGGCATCATTTTCTGAAGATTTTAAACAAATAAAAGTCAAACCCTGAATGTTGACACTAAATTCTGCAGATTTTTATTCTGCATCACCACTGAAAACTGTACAAAAAACATCATCTGCAGATTCTGTTTGGGTCTGTTGATAAAAACACAGTTATAAAGTATATTATAACGTTATAAAGCAGGTACCCAGAAGCACAGTAACAGTAGCCATGTCTTTCCAGAGGGTTTTGGATCTGATGCGGAGCTTGCCAATGCTTTCAAGTCTGATTTCAGCCAGGAGGTCCAAGGACTCCAACACAAACTTAATGATAATCAACATTTCAACATCACATATAAAGAGGTTGAAAATGTCTTTAGTAGGACAAAGATTAATAAAAGTCATAGACCTGATAACATCTGTGGACGTGTGATCAAAACATGTACAAGAGAGCTGAGTCACATATTCCAATATATTTTTAATAATTCCCTGCAGACGCAACATGTACCAAAAATTTGGAAGGATGCGATAGTAGTCCTAGTTCCAAAATGTAGTAGTTCTAAAACTGTCAATGGTTTTATACCTGTTGCTCTCACTTCAATTTTAATGAAAAATTTAGAAAAATTGATAAGGTCACATATTTTAAGGATAACTGAACATGCATTGGATCCCATGCAATTTGCCTACAGGCCACGCAGGGGTGTAGAAGATGCCACTCTCACTCTGCTTTATTTGCTCCTCAAACATCTTGAGGGAAGTGGGTCCCATGCACAAATTCTTTTTATTGATTTTTCATCTTCCTTTAATACAATTCAACCGTATATATTTTAGCCAACCGTCTTGTTGAGCAATTAGATTTTTGTCCTAATCTTGTTGGTTGGATTCTGGATTTTTTAACAAACAGGACTCTCTGTCTGTTCAGCTTTGCTCTTCTACAGGTTCACCCCAGGGGGGCGGACTTTCACCCCTTCTGTTCATCTTATATACAAAGGTGTCAGAGCAAATATGGGAATAGGAACATTATTAAAATTATGTGGACGACTCCGTCATAGTGAGTCTGCTCCATCAAAAATTACAGAGGCCATGTCCCAATAATTGAAGACTTTGCTGTCTGTAAAAAAGGACAACAGCGTCTATAATGTTTGAGAAAATTGTACCATTTTCATATAGACAAGACCATGATGACATTATTCTATCATGCTTTTATTGAAACTATTATGTCTTTCTCCCTAGTGGCACGGTTCAATTGTTTCTCATTCAAGCACAAGAATCGTCTAAACCAAATTGTAAAATGGTCAAGTAAGCTGATTGGGGAGTCCCAGCTGCACCCCCCATCCCTGTATGCTAAACAACTACAGCGGCTAGCTATGGCTATCAAAGAAGATAACCTCCACCTAAACTACTACAGCAGATATCTATGGCTATCTCAGGAGATAGCCTCCACCTAAACTACTAAAGCAGATAGCTATGGCTATCTCAGGAGATAGCCTCCACCTAAACTACTACAGCAGATAGCTATGGCTATCTCAGGAGATAGCCTCCACCTAAACTACTACAGCAGATAGCTATGGCTATCTCAGGAGATAGCCTACACCCTTTGAATATGGAATTCCAGTATCTTCCCTCTGGACGGAGACTAAAAGTTCCTGGTTACAGAACTACAAGATTTAAAAATACCAGCGGCAATCACTTATTTGCACAAAACGCACAAGCACTTTTGTTGTGTACTGTTTTCTATTCCTCTTTTTTTCTGTTTTACTACCTGTTTTTATATGTCTTAATGTTTTGTATGTTGTATGTTATGTTGTGGCCTCTTAGACTGTAAAACTAGTTTACCTACGGGTACCAATAAAATCACCTAACCTAACCTAAAGTTGATTATAATCTTATAAAGTTTATTATAACGTTATAAAGTATATCATATAATAACACAACGTGTGTGTTTACCTGGACAGGAAGTGCCCTCCGGGCGGCGGTGTGTCGTGGCAGCGCAGCGTGTTCTGGCTCAGCGCCAGGTCCGGTCTAACAGCGGCCGCGGCGCCGACGGCTCGGCTGACGAGCGTCAGAGCGTCGGTGACGTAGAAGTCCAGCGGCTTGCGCTCCACCTCTCCGTAGGCCAGCAGGCCGAGCGGCAGGCCGATGGCGTGCAGCGCGTCGGGCCGCAGCGGCTGGCCCAGCACCCAGTGCATCATGGGTAGCGTGAGGCCCAGATCCTGGGCGCCGCGCAGCACGGCCGCCGCGCACTGCGGCTCGGCGCCGAACAGCAGCACGGCCGCCGGGACCGCTGGGTTCTGCCCGAAGTGGCGCGAGAGGAAGTCGTGGATCTGCGTGTCGTCGTGTGCCGACTGCGTCAGGTTCAAGACGGCGCGAACGCGCCAGCCGGGCCCGCCTCCGTCCCATGATGCTCTGCTGTCATCGGCGCCGTCCAGCCGCCTCAGCAGCCCGCGGGCCTCCTCCCAGCCCCGGCACAGAACCACGGTTCCCTCCAGCCAACCGGAACGCCGCAACACCGCCAACAGCAGCGCTGACAGGGCCGAGTCTGGGACGCCCATTGCCATCTGCAGGTGGAACCGGTTCTATAGGGACAGAACCAGGACAACATGTCAGACAGAACCATCTGGAACCGGTTCTATAGAGACAGAACCAGGACAACATTTCAGACAGAACCATCTGGAACCGGTTCTATAGGGACAGAACCAGGACAACATGTCAGACAGAACCATCTGGAACCGGTTCTATAGAGACAGAACAGATACATGATCACACCAGGGAAATTCGGACCTTTTTTATAGTATATTCTGCAGCTTAGGCGCCGATACCGTGAGGACCCACGGAGGAAAACATAAATCGGCGCCTATGTTCTGCAGTTGTACCTCTGCAGACCTGATGTCAGTCACTGAAAGGATCGGTGGATCCTGTGTGACTGTAGAGCCTTTCCTGAGTTCTGATTGGCTGCTGAGTTCTGTTACTGGGGATTAGGGAGAGCCAATCATCTGTCTGATTTATTATCCAGAAGAGTTTAGTTAGTGTTTGCGTCATAGCATAGAAAACACTTAAATATATGCATACATACGTAGATGTGGTTGAAAATATAAGAAGATTGAAATTGAAACACAAACTAAAACCCATGAAATACAGAAAAATAGGTTTAACAAAGTTAAATGATTTAATCTTGCCTCTTCTAGACTTTCCAAATGTTATCTGCAGTGATGGGAATAACGGCATTATAACTACGGCATTACTTTTTTCAGTAACGAGTAATCTAATTGATTACTCTTCCCATCTTAGTAACGCTGTTACCGTTACTGCCAAAAAATGCGGCGCATTACTATAATTGAAGCAGTTTTTTTCATCAGACCAACTAGATCTCTGAGCTGAGAGGCAAAGACTCTTTTTTTACTGTTCTTCCTTGGTTAGTGGGCAGTGCATGCGACAAACACGTGAATGCTGACGATTGGCTGAGGTTGAGTAAAATTTCATGGTAAGCCAATCAGAGGTAGAGTTGGGCAGGTGTTTGAAAGCACGCATAGTCGGACACACAACAAACAACACAAGCAAGTCAGTCAACGAGAGAGAGACAGGTATGGTGAGCCCAAATATCCCAAAGTAGCCTTCTCTAATTGGAAGTATAGTCATTACTTTTCCCTCCAAAAAATTAAAGGAACAAATATAATTGTGAAATGCACATTATGCTCTGGGCAAAAGTGCCTATCCACGTCAGTGTCGAGTAATTCAAAGTTACTCAAACATCTTTCAAAATTTTATTTGCACTACAAAGAGTGTATATATATTTGTTATTTATTTTTGGTATAGTGCTTAACAAGCATAATTTAATTTTAATTTAATTTTGCCCAGTTGTGGCCTGTTAAGGGGCAATAAATATCAGAAGTTCCAAAACATCTATTGTGTTATTTGTATCAATCCACTATATAAACATACTATCTACATACATAACATTTGATTGGAGGCTAGTCTCACTTTGTCCCACAGCAACATTAAAATAGTTTAGATTTGTGTACGTTGTTTTTGTTAATAATGTATTGTATTAAGTGTCCATTGGATTATAATATTCATATTTATCATAAATAATTGAACATGCACGTGTATTTTAAGTTCTGTTAAAGAGGGGTGGAGGTGGAGTCACATTTGAACATTTAAAAATGTACTTGAAAGTAACGCAATAATTACTTTCTGAAGTCATTAGTTACTTTAATAATTTGTAACTGAGTAACAAATGTAGTTACTTTTTGGAAGAAGTAACTAGTAACTGTAACTAATTACTTTTTAAAAGTAACTTGCCCAACACTGGTTATCGGACAGTGAAACGACTCAAAAAATGTCTCCACTGATTTACAGAAGTCTCCTTCATCTGTTTCAGTCTTTCTGGGCCAGAGGGCACCATGGGAGTTGTAGTTCCATAGTTTGTTTGGACACTGTGTTCAGTTTAGTCACTGCCGGGTGAAAACCTAAACCGTTGTTGTTCAGGCCAATTTGAAAACATATTATTTACGGCAATATGTAATAGATATAATTGTTTATGGCAGATGAAATCCCCTCTCAGTCTTTATATATATATATATATATATATATAACTGTGAAAGCCTCAGAAAGAAAAGAAACCATCAGACGGAAGATCAAAGAGATGATTTCTCTCTGTTGTCATGGTGATGCAGGGCACATCGCCCGTCACCGTGACGATGCTCTGACAGGCTGATCTTTGAGGATTTAACGTGTCAAACCTGGAGGAGAGAGAGAGAGGATCCTGCTGCATGATGGGAACTTATCTCTCTCTCTCTCTTTGTTTTCTTCTTTATTTCACTTTATTTCACTCTAACTGCATCCTGCTGCCTGTCACATCAACACATCCCTCTACTTTCAGTCTAGTTTACTCTATCTTCTGTTCATCCACAGTGCAGCCAGAGCGTAGTGCATGGTAAAATATTACTTGTTTTTTTGT
>NW_021166514.1:341022-371022 GCF_004354835.1 Perca flavescens
TGGCCTGTTAGTACATACCTCACCATGCTTTTACCTCAGTGTGGCCTGTTAGTACATACCTCACCATGCTTTTACCTCAGTGTGGCCTGTTAGTACATACCTCACCATGCTTTTTACCTCAGTGTGGTCTGTTAGTACATACCTCACCATGCTTTACCTCAGTACTGTCTGTTAGTACATACCTCACCATGCTTTTACCTCAGTGTGGCCTGTTAGTACATACCTCACCATGCTTTTACCTCAGTGTGGCCTGTTAGTACATACCTCACCATGCTTTACCTCAGTACTGTCTGTTAGTACATACCTCACCATGCTTTTTACCTCAGTGTGGCCTGTTAGTACATACCTCACCATGCTTTTACCTCAGTGTGGCCTGTTAGTACATACCTCACCATGCTTTACCTCAGTACTGTCTGTTAGTACATACCTCACCATGCTTTTACCTCAGTGTGACCTGTTAGTAAATACCTCACCATGCTTTTACCTCAGTGTGGCCTGTTAGTACATACCTCACCATGCTTTTACCTCAGTGTGGCCTGTTAGTACATACCTCACCATGCTTTTACCTCAGTGCTGTCTGTTAGTACATACCTCACCATGCTTTTACCTCAGTACTGTCTGTTAGTACATACCTCACCATGCTTTACCTCAGTGTGGCCTGTTAGTACATACCTCACCATGCTTTTACCTCAGTGCTGTCTGTTAGTACATACCTCACCATGCTGTTTTACCTCAGTGTGGTCTGTTAGTACATACCTCACCATGCTTTTACCTCAGTGCTGTCTGTTAGTACATACCTCACCATGCTTTTACCTCAGTGTGGTCTGTTAGTACATACCTCACCATGCTTTTACCTCAGTGCTGTCTGTTAGTACATACCTCACCATGCTTTTACCTCAGTGTACTGCCTGTTAGTACATACCTCACCATGCTGTCTTTTACCTCAGTGTGGTCTGTTAGTACATACCTCACCATGCTTTTACCTCAGTACTGTCTGTTAGTACATACCTCACCATGCTTTACCTCAGTGTAGCCTGTTAGTACATACCTCACCATGCTTTTTACCTCAGTGTGGTCTGTTAGTACATACCTCACCATGCTTTTACCTCAGTACTGTCTGTTAGTACATACCTCACCATGCTTTTACCTCAGTACTGTCTGTTTTACCTCACCATGCTTTTTACCTCAGTACTGTCTGTTAGTACATACCTCACCATGCTTTTACCTCAGTACTGTCTGTTAGTACATACCTCACCATGCTTTTACCTCAGTACTGTCTGTTAGTACATACCTCACCATGCTTTTACCTCAGTACTGTCTGTTAGTACATACCTCACCATGCTTTTACCTCAGTGCTGTCTGTTAGTACATACCTCACCATGCTTTTACCTCAGTACTGTCTGTTAGTACATACCTCACCATGCTTTTTACCTCAGTACTGTCTGTTAGTACATACCTCACCATGCTTTTACCTCAGTACTGTCTGTTAGTACATACCTCACCATGCTTTTACCTCAGTGTGGTCTGTTAGTACATACCTCACCATGCTTTTACCTCAGTGTGGTCTGTTAGTACATACCTCACCATGCTTTTACCTCAGTACTGTCTGTTAGTACATACCTCACCATGCTTTTACCTCAGTACTGTCTGTTAGTACATACCTCACCATGCTTTTACCTCAGTGTAGCCTGTTAGTACATACCTCACCATGCTTTTACCTCAGTGCTGTCTGTTAGTACATACCTCACCATGCTTTTACCTCAGTGTAGCCTGTTAGTACATACCTCACCATGCTTTTACCTCAGTGCTGTCTGTTAGTACATACCTCACCATGCTTTTACCTCAGTGCTGTCTGTTAGTACATACCTCACCATGCTTTTACCTCAGTACTGTCTGTTAGTACATACCTCACCATGCTTTTACCTCAGTGTGGTCTGTTAGTACATACCTCACCATGCTTTTACCTCAGTGTGGTCTGTTAGTACATACCTCACCATGCTTTTACCTCAGTGTGGTCTGTTAGTACATACCTCACCATGCTTTACCTCAGTGTGGCCTGTTAGTACATACCTCACCATGCTTTTACCTCAGTGTGGCCTGTTAGTACATACCTCACCATGCTTTTACCTCAGTGTGGCCTGTTAGTACATACCTCACCATGCTTTTACCTCAGTGTGGTCTGTTAGTACATACCTCACCATGCTTTACCTCAGTACTGTCTGTTAGTACATACCTCACCATGCTTTTACCTCAGTGTGGCCTGTTAGTACATACCTCACCATGCTTTTACCTCAGTGTGGCCTGTTAGTACATACCTCACCATGCTTTACCTCAGTACTGTCTGTTAGTACATACCTCACCATGCTTTTACCTCAGTGTGGCCTGTTAGTACATACCTCACCATGCTTTTACCTCAGTGTGGCCTGTTAGTACATACCTCACCATGCTTTACCTCAGTACTGTCTGTTAGTACATACCTCACCATGCTTTTACCTCAGTGTGACCTGTTAGTAAATACCTCACCATGCTTTTACCTCAGTGTGGCCTGTTAGTACATACCTCACCATGCTTTTACCTCAGTGTGGCCTGTTAGTACATACCTCACCATGCTTTACCTCAGTGCTGTCTGTTAGTACATACCTCACCATGCTTTACCTCAGTACTGTCTGTTAGTACATACCTCACCATGCTTTACCTCAGTGTGGCCTGTTAGTACATACCTCACCATGCTTTTACCTCAGTGCTGTCTGTTAGTACATACCTCACCATGCTTTTACCTCAGTGTGGTCTGTTAGTACATACCTCACCATGCTTTTACCTCAGTGCTGTCTGTTAGTACATACCTCACCATGCTTTTACCTCAGTGTAGCCTGTTAGTACATACCTCACCATGCTTTTACCTCAGTGTGGTCTGTTAGTACATACCTCACCATGCTTTTACCTCAGTACTGTCTGTTAGTACATACCTCACCATGCTTTACCTCAGTGTAGCCTGTTAGTACATACCTCACCATGCTTTTACCTCAGTGTGGTCTGTTAGTACATACTTCACCATGCTTTTACCTCAGTACTGTCTGTTAGTACATACCTCACCATGCTTTACCTCAATGCTGTCTGTTAGTACATACCTCACCATGCTTTTACCTCAGTACTGTCTGTTAGTACATACCTCACCATGCTTTTACCTCAGTACTGTCTGTTAGTACATACCTCACCATGCTTTTACCTCAGTACTGTCTGTTAGTACATACCTCACCATGCTTTTACCTCAGTACTGTCTGTTAGTACATACCTCACCATGCTTTTACCTCAGTACTGTCTGTTAGTACATACCTCACCATGCTTTTACCTCAGTACTGTCTGTTAGTACATACCTCACCATGCTTTACCTCAGTACTGTCTGTTGGTACATACCTCACCATGCTTTTACCTCAGTGTGGCCTGTTAGTACATACCTCACCATGCTTTTACCTCAGTGCTGTCTGTTAGTACATACCTCACCATGCTTTTACCTCAGTGTGGTCTGTTAGTACATACCTCACCATGCTTTTACCTCAGTGCTGTCTGTTAGTACATACCTCACCATGCTTTTACCTCAGTGTAGCCTGTTAGTACATACCTCACCATGCTTTTACCTCAGTGTGGTCTGTTAGTACATACCTCACCATGCTTTTACCTCAGTACTGTCTGTTAGTACATACCTCACCATGCTTTACCTCAGTGTAGCCTGTTAGTACATACCTCACCATGCTTTTACCTCAGTGTGGTCTGTTAGTACATACTTCACCATGCTTTTACCTCAGTACTGTCTGTTAGTACATACCTCACCATGCTTTACCTCAATGCTGTCTGTTAGTACATACCTCACCATGCTTTTACCTCAGTACTGTCTGTTAGTACATACCTCACCATGCTTTTACCTCAGTACTGTCTGTTAGTACATACCTCACCATGCTTTTACCTCAGTACTGTCTGTTAGTACATACCTCACCATGCTTTTACCTCAGTACTGTCTGTTAGTACATACCTCACCATGCTTTTACCTCAGTACTGTCTGTTAGTACATACCTCACCATGCTTTTACCTCAGTACTGTCTGTTAGTACATACCTCACCATGCTTTTACCTCAGTGCTGTCTGTTAGTACATACCTCACCATGCTTTACCTCAGTGTGACCTGTTAGTACATACCTCACCATGCTTTTACCTCAGTGCTGTCTGTTAGTACATACCTCACCATGCTTTTACCTCAGTACTGTCTGTTAGTACATACCTCACCATGCTTTTACCTCAGTGTGGCCTGTTAGTACATACCTCACCATGCTTTTACCTCAGTGTGACCTGTTAGTAAATACCTCACCATGCTTTTACCTCAGTGTGACCTGTTAGTACATACCTCACCATGCTTTTACCTCAGTACTGTCTGTTAGTACATACCTCACCATGCTTTTACCTCAGTGTGGTCTGTTAGTACATACCTCACCATGCTTTTACCTCAGTGTGGTCTGTTAGTACATACCTCACCATGCTTTTACCTCAGTGTGGTCTGTTAGTACATACCTCACCATGCTTTACCTCAGTGCTGCCTGTTAGTACATACCTCACCATGCTTTACCTCAGTGCTGCCTGTTAGTACATACCTCACCATGCTTTTACCTCAGTGTGACCTGTTAGTAAATACCTCACCATGCTTTTACCTCAGTGTGACCTGTTAGTACATACCTCACCATGCTTTTACCTCAGTACAGCCTGTTAGTACATACCTCACCATGCTTTTACCTCAGTCTAGCCTGTTAGTACATACCTCAACATGCTTTTACCTCAGTGTGGTCTGTTAGTACATACCTCACCATGCTTTTACCTCAGTGTGACCTGTTAGTACATACCTCACCATGCTTTTACCCCAGTGCTGCCTGTTTGTACATACCTTGCCATGCTTTTACATGCACATTGAGAAACTAATACGCCTGAAGTGGGTGCAAAAGCATTAGTACATCTGGCCCTCAGAGTTTCCTCTTTTCTAACATCCATCCATCACATTCAACAGAAAAAGTGACAGAAAAGGCGACAAAGACATGTGGTCTGAAGGTGCTGTCTTTGAGCTTAGAGGTGACAAAAATAACAACACAATGCTGAAAAGGTGACAAAAAAGGTGACAAAAGGCGAAAACAATCTGCCCAACATCAATAACTCTGTTAGACTTCATGGATTCATGTTCTCAGTGTTCCACTAAGGTCATAATGTTTCCTTCTCAGACTGTTTGCTCTTTATTTTATCTCTTTATATCCGATCCTTTCTGTTTCTGAGAAAGGAAGCCACATGTTTGATAACAGGAGGGTTTAAAGATGATGATGATGATGATGATGATGATGATGATGATGATGATGATGATGATGATGATGAAGGCTGTGTGATCCTCTGACCTTCCTCTCTGTCTGTGTGACAGATTAAATATCGATCGAGGTTTTAGTTTCCTGGTCACAGCCGAGATGTTCTGATCTGACCCCCCCAGAGACTCGAAGCTCAGATTAAAAACACGCCGAGGACAGAGACCTTCAGCCTTACAAGTCAGGGCTCAGAGGAGCCGGGAAAGGGTGACAGAAAAAGAAACAAAAAAGGACACTAACAAAAGCAACAAAAATGTTGAAAAGTGTGACAAAAGAGGAGACAAAAAGGCCGAAAAAGAGGAGAATTACATTTTGTCTCAAGGCGCTGTCTTCGGGTTTAGAAGCGTTGAAAAAGGTGACAAAAATGTAAAAAAGGTAATAAAAAGCAACAACAAGCCAACAAAATCATGGGAAAAAGCAAAATAAAGGTGACAAAAAAAGGCGGTCTCACGGCGCCAAGGAAAGAGACCACGGGCCTCAGAACGGCGTGTTGGGCTCAGAGGCTCTGCTCCAGTTCTCAGCCAACAAAAAAAGTCCTGCGGAGCGTTTTATCAGCACGACACAGCAGCTCGCTGACTTTTGTCCCAAGGACCCTGAATGCTTCGTGGCTGCCAACAGAAAGTCTCTCAGGAGGAGACGACAGGAAACAAAACCCTTTACAGACAGTTTGTACTGAACACAGAGTCAGATGTGCAGCAACACCTTCTGGGACTCGCTCCTTCAAAATACATCAGTCGTTATGTTCCCTGTCCCAGCAGTAACCTGAGGGTCTGGTTCCCAGCAGTAATCTGTGGGTCTGGTATCTAGCAGTAACCTGAGGGTCTAGTTCCCAGCAGTAACCTGTGGGTCTGGTTCCCAGCAGTAACCTGAGGGTCTGGTATCCAGCAGTAACCTGAGGGTCTGGTTCCCAGCAGTAACCTGTGGGTCTGGTATCCAGCAGTAACCTGTGGGTCTGGTATCCAGCAGTAACCTGAGGGTCTGGTTCCCAGCAGTAACCTGTGGGTCTGGTATCCAGCAGTAACCTGTGGGCCTGGTATCCAGCAGTAACCTGAAGGTCTGGTATCCAGCAGTAACCTGAGGGTCTGGTTCCCAGCAGTAACCTGTGGGTCTGGTTCCCAGCAGTAACCTGTGGGTCTGGTATCCAGCAGTAACCTGTGGGTCTGGTTCCCAGCAGTAACCTGTGGGTCTGGTATCCAGCAGTAACCTGAGGGTCTGGTTCCCAGCAGTAACCTGTGGGTCTGGTTCCCAGAAGTAACCTGTGGGTCTGGTATCCAGCAGTAACCTGTGGGTCTGGTATCCAGCAGTAACCTGAGGGTCTGGTTCCCAGAAGTAACCTGTGGGTCTGGTATCCAGCAGTAACCTGTGGGTCTGGTGTTCTGCAAGTTCTCCCCGTATACATGAGCGGGAAAGATTAACTCCTCCAACTGCCAACGTACAACTGCTCAGAATAAGACTTTTTCTTCCGTTGACCTTCGTCAAAATCACAAGATCTTGTAAAGTGCCCTACGAGTGTGCTTGGAGATGTTTGACACATCGATGGATGGCATCAGGTGTGAAAAGTCAAAGATGTTTTGGCGCTGGCTAAAACCTCAGCTGAAAATTCCTCTCTGCAGGAAAAACCCTGAAGCTGTATGACTTGATAGTACGTGCCATGTCGAAGTCCTCGACGTGTTTAAAGGTTAAAAGGTTGTTTACTTTCAACGTTTCTCTTCTGTTTCTGGGTCAGAAACCACTGAGGGGCAGTTAGAAGCTACTGAGCATGTGCAGACATGTAACCTGAGTTTACTCCGGTTAATATGATGAATCCTCTGGTTACTAACAGAGTTATCTAGCTCTGTTAACCGGTAGGAGAACTCTGATTTTAGAAACCGGGGCAAAGTGTGTACATGGCAGCTGAGAAACCATGTGATTGGCTGGCTGTGGGCTGTGTGATTGACTGGCTATGGGCCATGTCATTGGCTGGCTCTGGGCCGTTTGATTGGCTGGCTGTGGGCCATGTGCTTGGTTGCAGCAGTAATTACCTAGATGTTGGATGTAAACAGCTGTAATGTGTAGTATGTAATGTATTCTGTGTCTGATGGGATGGATCTCTGGATCAGAGCCAGCAGGCAGCATCGACAGAGGCATGATGGGGGATTACCAGCCTCCTGAGCATCAACAGCCTCCTCTCTGAAAACAAGATGGCTGCTTGTAGCTGCGTCCTGATCTCCCGACTCTTTACAATGAAGGAAGAATAATTGTTTGTTTTCAAACCGGATGATATTTCAAATTGAATAAGAGTAGGACTATAAAATCTCCAAGTGACTGCAAGAAGTTTATGCCACATGCCTCGTGGAACCAAAAACAGCGCACAGTCAGCTGCTGCTGAGGGCGTGCAAACAATTCAAACAATGGAATCGTTTGATAAAGTGGCTGAATTGATTGACATTGCACTGGAAAAACATTTATCCAGAGCTGAGGACATTGCTAAGGAGAGATTTGCCAGCCTTGACAAACGTCTTGAGATACTACAGTCAGATGTATTATTACTCAAAAAGAAACCGGAGCACTACAAATGGACTATGTGACCTTAATGAAGCGCACAGAGAAGGTGGAGCGCTCATCTGGTTCTCTGGCAAAATCACTAACGGCAGTAGAAGCAAAGTTAGCGGATCTTGAAGACAGAAGTAGGAGAAATAACGTATGTGTTCATGGCCTTCCAGAGGGAAAAGAGGGCCCCAATGCCACACAATATCTCAACAAGCAGTTGTCTCTGTGGTTTCCCACACTGAAAGATGCCCCACCAGAGATCATGAGAGCACATCGCATTGGACCCCCTCGGGGAAACACCACCTCTAAGACGAGAGTGCTGATTTTTGTGTGTTTAAGGTATATTGATTGAGATCTTATCTTAAAAACAGCAAGAAACTCACCACTGAACATGGAGGGGAAGGAGGTCCATTTCACCGCGGATTACAGCATGACAACCAGAAGTCGGCGTAAATCCTGCTATGCCTCAATGGAAAAGGCTCGTCAGGCGGGATTCCTTGCCTTCTTAATTAATATCTCAATATTTTTTTTCAATATCTCGATATCAATATTCAGACGATATTTTTGAAATCCTTCTAGAAGTTAAAAGAAGCCCTGTTCGGAGGCTATTTCAGTGGTTCTCTTGGAAAAATGTACAAGCAAGATGAAATCATAACCATAAACAAAGGGCTCTGTTCTGTAACATATTGCACACAACCATGTCCTTTGGAAGCAGTCCTGGAGCTGGGACAGGGCCGGGTCAGACCAGGTTCTGATAGTCCTTCTACTGGGCTGTATAGTCCTTCTGTCAAGGACTTATGCTGGGATCAGGAGTTGGATGTGATCTGACTGGCCCAGGTGAGGGAGAGGAGCAGTTCTGTGTGCTTTTTTGATGTTAGAGTAACATGGTCTAGTGTGTTCTTCCCTCTAGTAACACAATCTACATGCTGGAGAAAGTTGGAGGGGAACAGACTTTAAGGACACCTTGTTAAAGTCCCCTGCTACAATATGTATCCCCCCGCGCTGCAGTTCGTTCACTATGGTTAGCAGTGAACCAAACTTTTGCTAACGTTAGCATCGGGGGCTATGTAGACGGCAGTGTGCTGTTTTCGTAGTAAATAAAATTTACAGTATATTACCGACAGGGCTCCAGGTCAGGTGAGCTGTACTGGGCAACGATCCTGCTGTTGGTACTCCATTCATTGTGCACAACAATGCAGTCCTCCGCCTCTGGTCGTGCCGGAGTTATGTTCTCATTCTGCCGGTAGATAGCTTGCTAGCTCGGCGTGCTAGTTAGCTGGCCGTGCTAGTTAGCTGGCCGTGCTAGTTAGCTCGGCGTGCTAGTTAGCTGGCCGTGCTAGTTAGCTCGCCGTGCTAGTTAGCTCGCCGTGCTAGTTAGCTCGGCGTGCTAGCGCCGACAACAACCTGGAGGGCTCGGTCAGGCTATTTCCTCCGGGATGTTATGAGCTGCCTGGAAGGCTCTCGTAACGGCTGTGTTGTATCGTGGTCCTGTATTGATTAGTTCAGTGTGTTGTATCGTGGTCCTGTATTGATTAGGTCAGTGTGTAGTATCGTGGTCCTGTATTGATTAGTTCAGTGTGTTGTATTTTGGTCCTGTATTGATTAGTTCAGTGTGTTGTATCGTGGTCCTGTATTGATTAGTTCAGTGTGTAGTATCGTGGTCCTGTATTGATTAGTTCAGTGTGTTGTATCGTGGTCCTGTATTGATTAGTTCAGTGTGTTGTATCGTGGTCCTGTATTGATTAGTTCAGTGTGTAGTATCGTGGTCCTGTATTGATTAGTTCAGTGTGTTGTATCGTGGTCCTGTATTGATTAGTTCAGTGTGTTGTATCGTGGTCCTGTATTGATTAGTTCAGTGTGGCTGTATGTACTTGTATAAATATACACCGAGAGGAGAGCCACTGCACAATCGCGCACCGCCATCTTTGTTGACATGAGTGAACGTCATAACGCACAGGTAAGAACTAGTAGCAGTTTACTCTCGTGCGGGACGATCATGATTTTGTACAAAAAAATACAGTCAAACAAACCCCTACAGTATTAAAATCGCTACATATAATTGTTTAGAAGGTTATAGTGTGCGTTATTTGTTTTCTCTTTAACTTCCTTCAGCTCTTTTCATGTTTGGGGGGTTGGATTGTACAAATTATGAAATATTCGATATCCCAATTTTGCATATCGTCCAGACAACAATTTGGATATTATCGTCTAAACGATATATCGCCCACCTCTATCTCAAATATCCTAACAGAAGGCAACATACAGGTCTTAGCAATAACACAGACTTTTAACAGAGATTTTTCATTTAAAGATGCTGAAATAAATATTCAAGGATATAATATATATAGGAAAGACAGAAATGCAAATGGAGGTGGGGTGGCTATCTATGTCCAAAATCATATTCCTGTGAAAATAAGGATAGACTTAATGTCAGCAGAAATAAAAGCATTATGGATTCAAGTTCATATCCCCCATTTGAAGCCTTTATTAGTGGGCTGCTGTTATAGACCACCTAATGCAAATTCTGATTATCTAGATAAATTGTGTGATATGATAGATGCAGTATGTGATCATGTTAATGAGATATATCTCCTTGGAGATTTAAATATTGATTGGAAGTCTTTACATTGTCCACTTAAGAATAAGATTCAAACTATCACAGATGCCTGTGGATTAACACAAGTGATAACTAAACCAACACGAGTATGTTTAAAAAAGGATGGATCCAAAACGGCAACTTGTATAGATCATATATATACTAACCAAGCAGAAAAATGCAGCAAAGGTATGTCTTTGCCAATTGGATGTAGTGATCACAACCTAGTGGCTGTAGTAAGGAAAACAAAAGTCCCAAAAGCGTCACCACAAATTATTATTAAGAGAGCATATAAAAACTTCAATGAGAACCATTTCATAGAAGATGTTTGAAATATTTGTTGGGACAGTGTGTTGGTAAGGATGATCCAGATGATGCTGTTGAGGCTTTTAATAAGTTGTTTGTAGAGATGGTGGATAAGCATGCACCTGTGAGAAAGAGAACTATTCGAAATGTGAGATCTTCTTGGATTGATGAGGAATTGAAGGATTGTATGGCACAGAGAGATCAAGCAAAGAAAATGTCAAATAACTCTAATTATGAATCGGATTGGCAAGTTTACCGCAAGCTAAGAAATTATGTAACTAAGTTAAATAAAAAGAAAAAAAATGTATTATGAAAATGCAATTGGGAATGCAAAGCATGATAGTAAGAAAATGTGGAATATTCTTAATGAGATGATGGGCAGTAAATTTAAATCTAGTCCATCATTTCTTGAATCAGAAGGACAATTTCTTACCAAGCCTGTGGATATTGCTAATCACCTCAATAACTATTTTAACAACAAAGTGCAAAAACTGAAGGAGAAAATGTGCCAAACATCTAACATACGATTATAAACCTTGATTAGAGATCAAATTATGACAGGAAAAAAATGTACTTTTGAATTTACTAAAGTGGATGTAAAATATGTGGAAAAGTTGCTTCTTAGTGGTAAAGACAAACCATCAGGTGTGGATAATATGGATATAAAACTTTGGTGGCAAATTTGATTGCTATTCCAGTTAGCCATGTGTTGAATATGAGTTTAGAAAAAAATAAATCTTTCCAACAACATGGAAAACTGCTAAAATAATTCCTTTACCGAAGAATGCAACTCTACCATTTAGTGACCCAAACAGTCGACCAATTAGCCTGTTGCCGGCTTTAAGTAAGATCATGGAGAAAATTGCTTATGAACAAATACAATGTTATTTTTCAGTAAATGATTTATACACAGATTATCAACATGCGTACAGAGTGGGATATTCAACAGGTACAGCCCTTACTCAAATGTCAGATGATTGGCACAGAGAGATATAAAATGAGAAATTAGTGGGGGCTGTGCTGTTGGATTTCACTGCGGCTTTTAATATCATTGATCACAATTTGTTATTAAAAAAATTTAAATGTTATGGTTTCGATTCAAGCGCAATACTTTGGCTAGAAAACTATTTAGCAAATAGGACACAGACTGTGTACTTTAATGGGAGTTTTTCAGAGGTAAAATCAGTGAGCTGTGGAATCCCACAAGGAAGCTGTTTGGGGCCATTACTCTATTCTATATTTACTAATGAATTACCTTTAACCTTAATAGAGGCAAAAATGGCAATGTATGGTGACAATTCAACAATATATATGGCAGCATCTACAGCTGAAGGGCTTACTAGTGTCTTGAATGAGGAATTGCAGTCAGCATTAGAATGGGTAACAAATAATCAATTAGTTCTTAATGTATCTAAAACTACAAACATTGTATTTGGGACAAAAAAACAGTTGTTTAGTGAACCTAAATTAAATGTATGTGTTGAAGGTAAGGCAGTTGAACAGGTACAAAGGACTAAGCTTCTTGGGGTTATAGTAGATAGTAAATCTACCTATCCTGGTGGTGGAGCCCTCTAGTGGTCGTAGTAGTTCAGACCTATATTTAGGTCAGTAGTGGTGGAGCCCTCTAGTGGTCGTAGTAGTTCTGCCCTATATTTAGGTCTGTAGTGGTGGAGCCCTCTAGTGGCCGTAGTAGTTCTGATCTATATTTAGGTCTGTAGTGGTGGAGCCCTCTAGTGGTCGTAGTAGTTCTGACCTATATTTAGGTCTGTAGTGGTGGAGCCCTCTAGTGGTCGTAGTAGTTCTGACCTATATTTAGGTCAGTAGTGGTGGAGCCCTCTAGTGGTCGTAGTAGTTCTGACCTATATTTAGTTCTGTAGTGGCGGAGCCCTCTAGTGGTCGTAGTAGTTCTGACCTATATTGAGGTTAGTAGTGGTGGAGGCCTCTAGTGGTCGTAGTGGTTCTGACCTATATTTAGGTCTGTAGTGGTGGAGCCCTCTAGTGGTCGTAGTAGTTCTGACCTATATTTAGGTCTGTAGTGGTGGAGCCCTCTAGTGGTCGTAGTAGTTCTGACCTATATTTAGGTAACACACACACAAAAAAGGCACCAATAAAGGGGACAAAACCGCTGGAAAAACAGGTGAAGGGGTGTTTATTGGGGGGAGGACAGTACCCGGGATCTATCTTTAGATCGAGGACCAAAACGGGAATTTTTGTCTTAGGCTGCCTCATCATAGACATTTTTGTAGTTACATGTCATTTAATGGTCTTCCAATAACAGCAACTAAACTCAAGCTGAATATTGTAAATAAATACGGTGAGGGCTTCATAATAACTCTTTTGATCTTCTATATCGTGCTGGGTTTACCCAGTCTAATAATCTGTATGTTTATTTATCCTGCTTCCGTTACAAATTTGCGTGAACCAATAACAAACTGGCTCTTCCACCTGGCACGCTAATGGCGGGTTTAATACAATAACGGTAGAGAAGCGACCAATCAGCTTCTTGTTTACTTTCAGCATGGCGGCCAGCGAAGAGCAGCAACCCGTTGATGCTGCTGTCACTGCTACGTCACCCAGATCATTGCTCTGATTGGTTGAAGGACTATCCAATCATGTACAGAGTCATTTGAACTATGCTGGTTGATCCCGTCTCTTGTGCAGTAGAAAATCCAGAGCAGACTCCCCAGACTAATGTTCAGTTTTAAAAGATGGAGCTTGGTCTGCTGATAGCCACTAAATACGTTCAAACATCCATGTTTCTTTCAATAGTTTGGATTTGGGTTGATGCCAGATATACATAGAAATGTTAAACATAAATATATCAGACTGATGTCATGAAGGGGTGTATGTATAACATATAGCTCAAAATGAGTACAGATAAAAGTGGCGTGTATGTTTACGCAAAGTCATGATGTCATGTTGGATATATAAACTTTAAAAACAATCATGTTATAACAATACCTTAATTGCTGCTCGAACAAACGACTTATTGGGTCTTTTTTTTCGGAGGACAGTCTCTGTTTTCCTGCCGGGGAGACTGTGGCATCAACTGTCAAATGCTCCGACAGGCCTTTTATCAGAGCACTTAGAGAAATCATTCTGCAGCTTTCTGTAGAACCTAATTTAACTTTTTGGCTCAGCTGCACACAGAGCGGAGCCAAGCTGCCTCTTCTGAATCCTTCAGTCAGCTTTTCCTCTGAAACTCTGACCTCTGTTTCTGTTCTCCGCTGAGCTGAATACAGATTAAAATTACAAAAGTTTATGAAGTGATCCGTTTAATGAAAGGTGATAAATGTGTCTGCATCATTAACACTGAGAGTCTGGAGATTATTAATACAAGAAGAAGCTCCAACCAGGCGATCTGTTTGGTCAACTGGACATTTAGAACGCCAGACTGATCTCATGAAGTGGCATATGTATGGCATGCCAATTCGTATGCCATTATTGGAGTGTTATCAAGATGCATACTTGCTTCTTAGCGTGTTTATCAACACTGTTTGGCCTCCATTGACTTACGTTACCTTGAGATTGCATGTGAATTGACGCGGTAGCAAGTAGTATGAAAGGGTAAAAATCTGCGTAGGGAGGTTGGTCGGGGGTAGGATGGGTCAAACACAGGACTTTCACCCAGGAGACCGGGGATCATGTTTACTAAACCCAACCGTAGCTTTCTTCTCACGATAACATGCCAACTGGCGATAACACACTAAGTGGTGTCTATGTTTACGTCCGCTGTATACAGCGTAGACATACACGCGAATAGTTGAAAATGCGTACAGATAACACGCCACTTGGCTTTAGGAAAGTGGGCGTGTACGTTTACGCGAAGTCATGAAATCACAATGAAGAAACAACGGAAAGAAGGAATGAAGGAAAAAAGGAAAGAAAGATACAGCTCACCATGGTCATCACTGAAAAATGACACGGCTGATTCCATGCCAACAGTTGTCTCTCGGGCTCACAGCTTTGCTTTGGTCTGAACTGTATGAAAAATAATCTCATGTAAAAGCTGTTAGTAATACTCTGCATCTTTAGTTTCCTGTTGCAGGAAGCAGGTCAGGTTCTGGGGAGTCTAAGCCCCGCCCCCTCTGCTGTGACAGACGAGAGGTCAAAGGTCAGTCGGTGTAACTGTTAATTAAATTAACTAGAGGTCAACACTCATTACAGCACTGAGGCATGTTGGGTAAACATGGCAGCTGGCCAGAGTTCCAACCAACAGTTACAGAGCGTGACCAACCATATTATGACACACACACACACACACACACACAGACACACACAAGGACACAGACGCACACACACAGACACACTCAGAGAGACACACAGACACACACACACACTGAGAGTGAATGCGCTGCGTCTGATTGGATGTGGTATAAAACAGAACATGATTCTTGTTCTCAGCTCGGAGATGACAGACAATAACAGACGATAACAGACATTCGTTAATCAGGGTTAGAGAGACAAAACATTTTGATCCTGTCTGAATAGTTTCTGTCTTCTGCTGGATCTTGATTGAAAAACTCCCCAAAGATAGACTGGAATATGCTGCTGAGTTAATGTAGCCGAGGGTTAGGGTTAGGGTTAGATAGAGAGAGGAATATGCTGCTGAGTTAATGTAGCCGAGGGTTAGGGTTAGGGTTTATAGAGAGAGGAATATGCTGCTGAGTTAATGTAGCCGAGGGTTAGGGTTAGGGTTAGATAGAGAGAGGAATATGCTGCTGAGTTAATGTAGCCGAGGGTTAGGGTTAGGGTTAGATAGAGAGAGGAATATGCTGCTGAGTTAATGTAGCCGAGGGTTAGGGTTAGGGTGAGATAGAGAGGAATATGCTGCTGAGTTAATGTAGCCGAGGGTTAGGGTTAGGGAGAGAGAGAGGAATATGCTGCTGAGTTAATGTAGCCGAGGGTTAGGGTTAGGGTTAGATAGAGAGAGGAATATGCTGCTGAGTTAATGTAGCCGAGGGTTAGGGTTAGGGTTATATAGAGAGGAATATGCTGCTGAGTTAATGTAGCCGAGGGTTAGGGTTAGGGTTAGATAGAGAGAGGAATATGCTGCTGAGTTAATGTAGCCGAGGGTTAGGGTTAGGGTTATATAGAGAGAGGAATATGCTGCTGAGTTAATGTAGCCGAGGGTTAGGGTTAGGGTTAGATAGAGAGAGGAATATGCTGCTGAGTTAATGTAGCCGAGGGTTAGGGTTAGGGTTAGATAGAGAGAGGAATATGCTGCTGAGTTAATGTAGCCGAGGGTTAGGGTTAGGGTGAGATAGAGAGAGGAATATGCTGCTGAGTTAACGTAGCCGAGCGCTAACAGCCATAGATAACATGGACTGGTTCCACAGAGAACAAATACATACTGGTTCTACTGGTTCTACTGGTCCTATAGAGAGATGACCATGGTTTCATGGCCTTTCTATCCATTGTAGATCTCTGGGTTCTGCTCTGGCCCTGGGGGGGAAACAGGAGCTCCCAGGAGCATCCTCCAAGAAGGCCTGCAATTACCAAGACCCAGCAGCTCCACTGGCAGCTTATTCTGGGTCTGCCTGCAACACAGCCTGAGGGACGGACCACTATGAGATCCATACATTCATTATATCCTACACAACTGTAAGTATTATATTGTGTTATGTAAATGTTTCGTAATGTATGTTGAATAACTATCAGTGCAGTATAGAATCTATGTCACACTTACTGTATGTATTTAATATGTGATATGTACTATTTATGCATTTCAGTAAACTGCTTTGGCAACATGTTTTCTTTATTCATGCCAATTAAGCAAATTTAATTCAGAGAGAGACAGAGAGAGAGAGAGAGAGAGAGAGAGAGAGAGAGAGAGAGAGAGACAGAGAGAGACAGAGAGTCAGAGAGAGACAGAGACAAAGAGAGATAGAGACAGAGAGAGAGACAGAGAGAGAGAGAGAGAGAGAGAGAGAGGGAGAGAGAGAGAGAGAGAGAGAGAGAGAGAGAGAGAGAGAGAGAGAGATAGAGACAGAGAGAGAGAGACAGAGAGGGAGACAGAGACAAAAGAGAGAGAGAGAGAGAGAGAGAGAGAGAGAGAGAGAGAGAGAGAGAGAGAGAGAGAGAGAGAGAGAGAGAGGAGAGAGACATAGAGAGATAGAGAGACAGAGAGAGAATGTGTGTCTGTGTGTCTGTCAGATAATTGGTTCATTGTTCTGTTCTGCTCTGTGATTGGACGGCACTATCAGACAGTAACCCTCGCCTCACTTCTCTTCTTTTATTAAAGTCCAGCAGCTGCAGAGAAAATCAAATCTCTCCTCTGCTCAACCGCTAAACCTCTTCCTCCTCTCTCCTCTCCTTTTCCTCTTCCTCCTCCTCCACCTCTTCCTCTCTCCTCTTCCTCCTCCTCCTCTTCCTCTCTCCTCTTCTTCCTCCTCCTCTCTCCTCTCTCCTCTTCCTCTTCCTCTTCCTCTCTCCTCCTCCTCCTCCTCTCCTCCTCTTCTCCTCTTCCTCTCTCCTCCTCCTCCTCTCCTCTTCCTCTCTCCTCCTCCTCCTCCTCTCCTCTCCTCTTTCCCTCTTCTCCTCTTCCTCCTCCTCTCTCTTCTCTCCCCTCTCCTCTCTCCTCTCTCCTCTCTCATCATCTTCTCTCCTCTATCCTCTCTCCTCTTCCTCTCCTCTTCCTCCTTCTCTCTCTTCTCTCCTTTCTCCTCTTCCTCATCCTCTCTCCTCTCTCATCATCATCATCCTCTCTCCTCTCTCCTCTATCCTCTCTCCTCTCTCCTCTCTCCTCTTCCTCTCCTCTTCCTCCTCCTCTCTCCTCCTCTTCCTCCTCCTCCTCTCTCCTCCTCCTCCTCCTCTCCTCACCCTGTGAACCCTCTCCCATTCCGTGTGGAAATATTAATCTTTTCATTAACAGAATTTAATTGCCAGGCGACAGAAACGAGCAACCAGAGACACTTCAAAGCTTCAATCGATCGTCTGAAAAAGAACTTTATTTTTTCCATTTTAAGCTCATCTGGTTTCTGGAGAAACTTTAAGTTAAACTGTACATATATATATATATATATATATATATATATATATATATATATATATATATATATATATATATATATATATAGAGAGAGAGATATCTCTATATATATAGATATATCTCTATATATATACTGTATATTTATGCATAAGATTGAGAGCAGAGAAGCACTCTAGGTCTCCCTCCGTCATCAGACAGAAGACAGACTGAATGACATAAATCACAGTTTCTAGGAAGAGTAAAGCAGTGCAGGTTTGAACCTGTGACCTCCTGCGAGCTGCTCACCGACTGAATAATCAGATCTGTCTGTCTGCAGAAACCATTTCTGCTCATCTGTCCATCAGAGAGAGAACTGCTCCTTAAAAACCAACCAGCCAACCGGAGCTGTTCCGTACTCACATTTCTCTATTTCTGTTTTTATCTTATCTGTATGTCTTTCTTTGATCGTAGCTTTTCTTTCATTATCTTGTTGAAGTGTCCAGTGGTGTAGTCTACGTGATATGCAGGTATAACCAGCATACCCACTAGGAAAGCTCCAGGATTACCATATACCCTCTTAAATGACCCACAACAACATACTTTACATTATATTTTGGATATATTTTGAATTGTGATCTGTGTTTTTCTTCTTCACAGTCTAAATAAAGGTATTTCTGTAAATTGGTGCATAAAAGTGTATCAGAATACAGGAAATGAAGTTGTTGTTGCTCGAAACTTCCCTGGGGGAGGACACCCAGACCCCCTCCTACTATGAGCTTTTATTCTGAAAATTTCTGTGTTGTTTCCTCCTGAATATCTCCTGTGACATATCAAAGAAGACTCAAACATTACAAAAACATTTAGCTTTCATCTTTCAGCCAATCAGAGCTTTGACAACACTCTGCTGATCTCCAGACAGCCAATCAGATATTCAACCATCAAGCCAACCAACCAACCGCCCAACCAACCTACCAAACAACCAAACAACTGCCCAAACAACCAACTGACCAACCAGCCGACCAATCACAGCAGTCAGTGTGCAGAGACGAACTGACAGAAAGAGAGAACCAGTCGTTTAAAACCAACCAAACACAAACTGAGAGGTGACAGCAGGATAATCCTCCTCTGATCAAAGAGCTGCTCAACGCTAAATAAATGTTTGTGTTTGAAGAACACCCAGGAGCTCAAAGTCACTCTGGATTTATGAGACACAGAAACACAACAACAACCCGACCTGAGTCAGTGAGAGGAAACACAAACACACAGAAACAGATCCAGGTCGCTGTCACAGCTCTCCGGGGAAAATGATAGGAATACCATAACGTAGAGTGCTTATTCTCAACACAGCCCCTGTGTCCTCCAAATACCCCCAGTAAGTTGCCCCCTGTGTCTTCCAAATAACCCCAGTAAGTTTCCACCTGTAGCCTCCAAATAACCCCAGTAAATTGCCCCCTGTGGCCTCCAAATACCCCCAGTAAGTTTCCCCCTTTGGCCTCCAAATAACCCCAGTATGTTGCCCCCTGTGTCCTCTAAATAAACCCAGTAAGTTGCCCCCTGTGTCCTCCAAATAACCCCAGTAAGTTGCCCCCTGTGGCCTCCAAATAACCCCAGTAAGGTGCCCCCTGTGGCCTCCAAATAACCCCAGTAAATTGCCCTGTGTCCACCAAATAACCCCAGTAAATTGCCCCATGTCCACCAAATAACCCCAGTAATTTGCCCCCTGTGGGCTCCAAATACCCCCGGTAAGTTTCCCCTGTGGGCTCCAAATACCCCCAGTAAGTTGCCCCCTGTGGCCTCCAAATAACCCCAGTAATTTGCCCTGTGTCCACCAAATAACCCCAGTAAATTGCCCTGTGTCCACCAAATAACCCCAGTAAATTGCCCCGTGTCCACCAAATAACCCCAGTAAATTGCCCCATGTCCATCAAATAACCCCAGTGATTTGCCCCCTGTGGGCTCCAAATACCCCCAGTAAGTTGCCCACTGTGTCCTCCAAATAACCCCAGTAAGTTTCCACCTGTGGCCTCCAAATAACCCCAGTAAGTTGCCCCCTGTGTCCTCCAAATAACCCCAGTAAGTTTCCACCTGTGGCCTCCAAATAACCCCAGTAAGTTGCCCCCTGTGTCCTCTAAATAAACCCAGTAAGTTGCCCCATGTCCACCAAATAACCCCAGTAATTTGCCCCCTGTGGGCTCCAAACACCCCCGGTAAGTTGCCCCCTGTGGGCTCCAAATACCCCCAGTAAGTTGCCCACTGTGTCCTCCAGATAACCCCAGTAAGTTGCCCCTTGTGGCCTCCAAATAACCCCAGTAATTTGCCCTGTGTCCACCAAATAACCCCAGTAAGTTTCCACCTGTGGCCTCCAAATAACCCCAGTAAGTTGCCCCCTGTGTCCTCTAAATAAACCCAGTAAGTTGCCCCCTGTGTCCTCCAAATAACCCCAGTAAGTTGCCCCCTGTGGCCTCCAAATAACCCCAGTAAATTGCCTTGTGCCCACCAAATAACCCCAGTAAATTGCCCCATGTCCACCAAATAACCCCAGTAATTTGCCCCCTGTGGGTTCCAAATACCCCCGGTAAGTTTTCCCCTGTGGGCTCCAAATACCCCCAGTAAGTTGCCCACTGTGTCCTCCAGATAACCCCAGTAAGTTGCCCCCTGTGGCCACCAAATAACCCCAGTAAATTGCCCCGTGTCCACCAAATAACCCCAGTAAATTGCCCCATGTCCATCAAATAACCCCAGTAAGTTGCCCCCTGTGGCCTCCAAATAACCCCAGTAAATTGCCTTGTGTCCACCAAATAACCCCAGTAAGTTGCCCCCTGTGGCCTCCAAATAACCCCAGTAAATTGCCTTGTGTCCACCAAATAACCCCAGTAAATTGCCCCATGTCCACCAAATAACCCCAGTAAATTGCCCACTGTGGCCTCCAAATACCCCCAGTAAGTTTCCCCCTTTGGCCTCCAAATACCCCCAGTAAGTTGCCCACTGTGTCCTCCAGATAACCCCAGTAAGTTGCCCCCTGTGGCCACCAAATAACCCCAGTAAATTGCCCCGTGTCCACCAAATAACCCCAGTAAATTGCCCCATGTCCATCAAATAACCCCAGTGATTTGCCCCCTGTGGGCTCCAAATACCCCCAGTAAGTTGCCCCCTGTGTCCTCCAAATAACCCCAGTAAGTTTCCACCTGTGGCCTCCAAATAACCCCAGTAAGTTGCCCCCTGTGGCCTCCAAATAACCCCAGTAAATTGCCCTGTGTCCACCAAATAACACCAGTAAATTGCCCCATGTCCACCAAATAACCCCAGTAATTTGCCCCCTGTGGGCTCCAAATACCCCCGGTAAGTTGCCCCCTGTGGGCTCCAAATACCCCCAGTAAGTTGCCCACTGTGTCCTCCAAATAACCCCAGTAAATTGCCCCGTGTCCACCAAATAACCCCAGTAATTTGCCCCCTGTGGGCTCCAAATACCCCCGGTAAGTTGCCCCCTGTGGGCTCCAAATACCCCCAGTAAGTTGCCCACTGTGTCCTCCAGATAACCCCAGTAAGTTGCCCCTTGTGGCCTCCAAATAACCCCAGTAATTTGCTCTGTGTCCACCAAATAACCCCAGTAAATTGCCCCGTGTCCACCAAATAACCCCAGTAAGTTGCCCCCTGTGGGCTCCAAATACCCCTGGTAAGTTGCCCCCTGTGGGCTCCAAATACCCCCAGTAAGTTGCCCACTGTGTCCTCCAAATAACCCCAGTAAATTGCCCCGTGTCCACCAAATAACCCCAGTAAGTTGCCCCCTGTGGGCTCCAAATACCCCTGATAAGTTGCCCCCTGTGGGCTCCAAATACCCCCGGTAAGTTGCCGCCTGTGGGCTCCAAATACCCCCAGTAAGTTGCCCACTGTGTCCTCCAGATAACCCCAGTAAATTGCTCCCTGTGGCCACCAGATATCACCCAGTAAGTTGCCCCCTGTGTCCTCCAGATAACCCCAGTAAATTGCCCCCTGTGGCCACCAGATAGCCCCAGTAAGTTGCCCCCTGTGGCCTCCAAGTATCCCCAGTAGGTGGCCGCCTGACCATTGTGATTGGTTTAAAGAAACACAAACAACCCAAAGAGTTTTTTCTTTTATCCCAGAATGCATCTGTGGCATAGCCAGACATTACTCCACAGCACTGTGGATACATGAGAGATTGTCTACCTGAAGTGATTGCTGTGTTGGCGCGACGTTACAGTGATTGAAAAACTAAACTTTTGTTTCTATCAAATTACTTTTATTTTTTCTTACTTTGAAGATTTTTGGGATTTTCTCAGAAGAAGGAAAAATGACCTTGAACTTCAGGTGAAGGAAGCAGAGAAGCACTAGTCTATTATTCAGTTTTCAGTTTGTGACGTGACAGGAATCAGTGAGTCTCATCCGTAACCTACTTTATACCGAATATAAATATTTCTTATTGGAAATGTTTCTCTCTGACTCCTGAGAGCCTAAAGGCAGCTCAGGGCTCAGAGAGGGATAGAGAGAGAGAGAGAGAGAGAGAGAGAGAGAGAGAGAGAGAGAGAGAGAGAGTGTGTGTTTGTGTGTGTGTGTGTGTCTGTGTCTGTGATGTCTGCTTGCAGAAATATTCTTTGAATGAAGTAGAACTTGTCTTGTGGAACGTGAACGGAATTTATTACAAACTGGAAGCTGGTAGTTCCTGTTTGTCCCACAGGACATGAACATGTGTGTGTGTGTGTGTGTGTGTGTGTGTGGGTGTGTGTGTTATCAGCCAGCAGAGACTGAAGCTAATTATCAGCTCGTTAAGTCTCCTAACGAGGGAGTCTTATCCAGATTCTGGACTCATCAAGAAATTCCTCTAAAGTCCGGGGCTCCAGCCACAAATGTTTTTTCAAAAACCCTGAATCTTTTAGGTCTACCACTGTGCCATTCCCTAGGAAATCTAAAGACTGTCACAGCTTGGAATTGCAGGCTTGGACCCAAAATGCAGAAGGTAGAGATGAGGAGGCAGTGGGAAGATTTTGAAAGTGTTCTGAAAGAGAAAGGCTTACAACAAAATTTGTCCCGAGGCAAGCAGGCAAAACTGGCAACGGAAATCCAAACAAAAACCAATACACTGGGAACACTGACAAATTGGGAAAGCAAAAACACTGAGAAGAATATTACACTGGAAAAGAGGCAGGAATGATGCAGGGAATGACGATGATCGGACAAGAGACAAGGACAGCAGAGGAAAGCAGGGACTCAATAGACCTTTTTCACGGCATACATGTCATAGTAGGAACAGCACAGGTGTATTCAAACCCATTAATGATGGCTGCATTGCACTTAGGAGAGGTCCTGGTATTGGGCATGCTGACTCACTAAAATATCTTACTGGGACACTTGATGGAACTGAGCCATCGTTAAGGTGATCAATCTCAGCTGTGCTTTTCCTACTATGACAAGTCAACATGTCTGCTGTGAAAAAGGTCCATACACAAGGTAATGAGTGTAGTAACGAGGTAACGAGGGACAGATGACATGATGAACTGGTGAAACACATCAGGGCAGACAATCACAAAGGTGGGAAAACACACAAGGCAGGAAGTCAAAGAAGACATGACACAGGAGAAGCGATACCCTGAAGAATGAAAACATACCCAAGAATGGAACTGGTTATAACTCAGAGACAACATGGTAACTCATAACCATTAACACATGACAGGGAAACAGCAACACACAGGGAACTAACTGACCAAATTAAACAGGAAATATCAAAACTGAAACCCACAACCATGACAAAGACCAAAGATCCACGACTCGATGAAATCCTGTTAGAACATTGGAGGAAAAGGACCGTATAAAGGGGATTTAAACATTGGGGGGTTGACTTCTCAAACTACCTGGGGAGGTCCAGGGACATGTCTGCATGGGCTGAAAAAAGCCACAAAAACATAAAAACAATTGTTGATAAAAAAAAACCTCAAACAAAGACAAAAAGTTCAAAGAAGAGTCAAAATCCTCGGAAAAGCGCCATAAAATGTCAAAAGGCAACAAATTTGCCAAAGACGTTTAAAAAATTGTTGAAAGATTGCGACAAAAACTTCTTAAACAACAAGTAGATCTGACCAGACAATCTGATTGGTCAACTAGACATTTAGATTGGGGTGACAGCCAGAGCCATTAGAGCACCTGGCGCATTACCTAAGATATCACTCCGCCATTTCTCTGTTTCAAAACATTTGTATTCATGTAAGTAATGCAGGAACCTCCGTGAAAAACAGAGGGCCCTATTTTAACGATCTAAGTGCACGGCGTGAAGCGCCTGGTGCAGGTGTGTTTAGGGCGTGTCCAAATCCACTTTTGCTAGTTTCACGGCTGAAAAAAGGGTCCGTGAGCCGGGTGCATGGTTCTAAAGGGTTGTACTTAGTGTCTTCATTAATCATAGGTGTGTTTTGGGCGTAACATGCAATAAACCAATCATAGGGTCATCTCCCATTCCCTTTAAAAGCCAGGCGCGTTTGGACCTTGGAGCATTGCTATTATGATGGAGGATTTGCACCGTAATATTTTTATTTGTAATCTTCTGCACTAGTGCAGTGCCCATTGAAAAAGTTTGGAATGGGCAATTACTTGGTCTGTGGTATTGCTGCTTGTAGAATTCTTCAAAACCAAATTGTACCCCCAAATTACTAACAGAAGGACCCCAAACCACTTAATATGCAACTCCTCTGTATAGCCTATGCTACTGACTTACAGTGTAGGCTACCTCTACATCAGAGGCAGAAATTGTACTACTGTATTTACCTGACAGAATCAGAATGTAATCACAAAATATCACAATGACAATGTGGAGTAATCAGACATTAGCCTCATGGACTCATGGCAGTGTGCTACCCACCTGGCCCGTTCTGAGAACTAATCAGCACATATCTGAGTTCATCAACCAGCAGAACCAGACTGTGTGTGTGCACGCACACACAGAGAGAGAGAGAGAGGGAGAGAGGGAGAGAGACAGAGAAAGAGAGACAGAGAGAGAGAGAGACAGAGAGAGATGGTGTGTCTCGTGTCGTATGATCATTAATTAATTTAAGCAGAGGTGTTCATTTCCATACAGATTTAGTGGCTTGACAGTTAACGGTGAAGTATGGATTTGATTTGTGTGGGTATTTTGGCGACAGTAATGTTATTAGTGTTGTAAGTTAGCAGTAGACTTAATTAACCCGACCCAGGGTGAGTCTGATGAAAACTGATGTGTCTGCCCGGTTCAACTCTGAGATTTTGAAGCGCTCTGAAGGAATCATCTCCGATATTACGTTATGTTCTGCCAGCTCACAGCAACTTAATACAATACCAGGAAAAGAAAAAGATTTTTCTTATCCAAACAACGTCAAATTTGGCTTACTTGTGCCCGAAGAAAGACACCTGTCAAGTTTGAAATCCATTGGACAAACGGTTCTAGAGATATACGCATAACACCCAGACAGACAGACGTTCCTGCTGCTGTGTGTCCCTGTGTGTGTAACAAGCATAGTGTGCACGAGCCTAGGAGCATTTTACTAATGCTCTGTTAAAATAACAATGAAATGCTGTGTTATTGACTTTAGACCAGGTTTTTGTTTGTCAATGGTGCCATCACTTCCCGCTGCCTCAAGATAGCAATACTCCCAGATTGCGCCTGAACACACCTCCCTGTAAGACCAGCACGCCCAGAATGCACCTGAACACACCTCCCTGTAAGACCAGCACGCCCAGAATGCACCTGAACACACCTCCCTGTAAGACCAGCACGCCCAGAATGCACCTGAACACACCTCCCTGTAAGACCAGCACGCCCAGAATGCACCTGAACACACCTCCCTTTAAGACCAGCACGCCCAGAATGCACCTGAACACACCTCCCTGTAAGACCAGCACGCCCAGAATGCACCTGAACACACCTCCCTGTAAGACCAGCACGCCCAGAATGCACCTGAACACACCTCCCTGTAAGACCAGCACGCCCATGGGCCACAGATGGGCGCCAGTGTATTTGTTATTTAAACAACGCGGGCGCTGGATGGGAAACTGGGTCGGTCTTAAACTAGCAAAGAGACTTGGGTCGGGCTTTGCGCTGCGCCAGGAGCAGGATAGGGTCCAAAAGCTCTCCAACAGCTCTCCAACTAGAATACAAAGTGATTCATTGGATTAAACAAGTTATTTGTTACAACGTTCTGAAGTTAACTTCACTGAATATGTTTGGATCAGCTGTGCTTCGAGGACGTACAGGAGCTAAATCTGTTGATGAAAAAACTATTTTTTCCCAGCAGATCTTAGTTACAACAAGCTTGAGCTAGCAAAGCCATTTGGTGTTTATATTTGTGGTAGTTATTGAGTTTGGGAAGTCCCAAGATCTCTACAAAGCTAACGTTAGGATCTCTACCAAGCTAACGTTAGCTGAAGTAAGCTGCTGACTGAACAGGGAGGGAAATCATCTCTGTTGCTTTTTTATTTATTTTGAGAGCAAATTGCCCCCAATATGAATACAGTTTGATTATACATTTTATTTATTACAATACAATATTACACTTGTATTACACTCGAGGGTTTGATTTAACGTCATATTATTGGCATCATGCTTGATGATCATTCATGATGCTTACCAACCTCGGCACAACCACCTTGGTCCTAGCCGTGAAGTAAGACCATCTTGTGTGATATTACTTAAAGGTGCCCTGCCACACAAAACCGTTTTTTACTTGTATTGGTTGAAATATGTTAGGTCCATATGTGTTTGTGTTATATGTGGTGAATGTTAAAATGAACTGCTATCTTCCCTGTCAGCTCTAGAGAAATCAGGCCAATCACAACAGCTGGTCAGTCTGACATCATGTTGCCTGAGCTCATTACTATTCATTAGCTCGCCCAGTTGCTCTGGGTAAAGGATGCTGATAGCCAGGCTCTCATTGGCTAGCTGTTAGCCAATCAGAGTCAAGCAGCTTAGCTTGGCAGAAAACAAGTCAGTGTTTCCAGATTGGTCTGTTTCCGGCAAGAAATTTGGGCGGTTTGGTGTATGTTTGGCTTGAAACGTAATCTTTATCTGACAACGCTGCTCGTAGTTGTAATCCTACATCTCCAATGAACACTGTCCTAATGCATCGTACAACTGTTAGCTCCGCTGAAACAGAGAAGAAGAACAGAATACGTGAGGTTTACCTCTGTTTCCTCTCGTCTGTCCCTGCTGACATCTCCACTCTCGGCTGGTTTTGTTACAAACCGCTGGCTTTATCCCTTGTGTCCCTGCAGACATCACGGCTCAAGTATTTTTAGTTCTGATGTCTCATCAGGTGTTAGTGTTTGAAAGAAAAACCACCAGACCTGCTGAGGTCAAACAAAAAGAGGTGAGCGATGCATGATGGGAAACTAATCCGAGCCGCTCGCCTTCACGGGGATTAAAGATTCAGTTATTTCCCCTTCAGGCTGAATTTAACACAAAGAATCAGCAGAAACATAAATATCTCGGAGAAATCACCAGAGAAGTGTTCTTATTAATCAATTCCAGGGAGATTTAAGAGAGAAGTTCCAGTCTCCGTCCGGCCCGGCAACATGAACACGGAGACCATTTGGTCAATTTTCTTTCTTCATTTTTTTTAGGGTTTTCATGCATTTTTTGACATTTTTTGTTGCTTATTTCAAGGGTTTTAGAGATAAAAGTTTGGGACATTTTGGATTTGGACGTTTTTTTTCAAGTTTTTGTCATCTTTTTTGGTGTTCTCCTGCTCATTTCAAGATGATTTAGGATTTGGTCACTTTTCTTTAGCTTTTCTTGTCAACGTTTGACAATGGTTTTCTTTTCTTTATTTTGAGGTTTTTGACTCATTTTTTTAAAATATTCCAGCACAAGGTACTTGTTGCTGTGAATGGAGTGGACCATATTCTGCTAACCTTGTTCCCAGAGATTCCAGCTTTTATTTTTTTAATTTGGACAATATAACCTGTGACACCACATTACTTAAGGTCCTACAGGGTATAACCAACATGACATCATGTCTTGACTTCGCGGAAACATACACGCCACTTTCTAAAGCCAAGTGCCGTGTTATCTGTACGCATTTTGAGCTATCCGCGTGTATGTCTTCACCGTATACAGCGGACGGCAGTCTGCAACGTCACAGCGTAAACACACAACGCCACTTTCTAAAGCCACGTGGCGTGTTATCGCGAGGCTACGGTTGGGTTTAGGAAACATCACACACGGGTTGGGTTTAGGAAAAGAACTGATCCCCGGTCTCCTGGGTGAAAGTCCTGTGTTTGGCCCACCCCCGCCCGACTAACCTCCCTACGTGGATTTTTGCCCTTTCATACTACTCGCTACGGTGTCATTTCAGTGCCCATGGCATCAGTAACTCACACAGCTGTGATGATATGGGGGGTGTTAGTGCCCATGGCATCAGTAACTCACACATCTGTGATGGTATGGGGGATGTTAGTGCCCAGGGCATGGGTAACTCACACAGCTGTGATGATATGGGGGGTGTTAGTGCCCATGGCATGGGTAACTCACACAGCTGTGATAGTATGGGGGGGTGTTAGTGCCCATAGCATGGGTAACTCACACAGTTGTGATTATATGGGGGATGTTAGTGTCCATAGCATGGGTAACTCACACAGCTGTGATCGTATGGGGGGTGTTAGTGTCCACAGCATGGGTAACTCACACAGTGATGGTATGGGGGGTGTTAGTGCCCATGGCATCAGTAACTCACACAGCTGTGATGATATGGGGGGTGTTAGTGCCCATGGCATCAGTAACTCACACAGCTGTGATGATATGGGGGGTGTTAGTGCCCATGGCATCAGTAACTCACACAGCTGTGATTATATGGGGGGTGTTAGTGCCCATGGCATGGGTAACTCACACAGCTGTGATGATATGGGGGGTGTTAGTGCCCATAGCATGGGTAACTCACACAGCTGTGATGATATGGGGGATGTTAGTGTCCATAGCATGGGTAACTCAGACAGCTGTGATCGTATGGGGGGTGTTAGTGTCCACAGCATAGGTAACTCACACAGTGATGGTATGGGGGGTGTTAGTGCCAATAGCATGGGTAATTTGTACATCTGTGAAGGCACCATTAATGCTGAAAGGTACATACAGGTTTTGGAGCAACATATGCTGCCATCCAAGCAACGTCTTTTTCAGGGACGTCTCTGTTATTTCAGTAAGACAATATTAAGCCACATTCTGCACAGGTTACAACAGTGTGGCTTTTTAGTAAAAGAGTGCCGGTACTAGAGTGGCCTGCCTGCTGTCCAGATAGTATATATATATATATATTCAGTACAGGCCAAAAGTTTGGACACACCTTCTCATTCAATGCATTTTCTTTATTTTCATGACTGTTTACATTGTACATTCTCACTGAAGGCATCAACACTATGAATGAACACATATGGAATTATGTACTTAACAAAAAAGTGTGAAATAACTGAAAACATGTCTTATATTTTAGATTCCTCAAAGTAGCCACCCTTTGCTTTTTTGATAGCGCTGCAAACCCTTGGTGTTCTCTCAATGAGCTTCATGAGGTAGTCACCTGAAATGGTTTTACCTTCACAGGTGTGCTTTGTCAGGGTTCATTAATGGAATTATTTCCCTTATTAATGGGGTTGGGACCATCAGTTGTGTTGTGCAGAAGTCAGGTTGATACACAGCCGACAGCCCTATTGGACAACTGTTAGAATTCATATTATGGCAAGAACCAATCAGCTAAGTAAAGAGAAACGAGTGGCCATCATTATTTTAACAAATGAACGTCAGTCAGTCCGGAAAATTGCGAAAACTTTGAATGTGTCCCCAAGTGCAGTCGCAAAAACCATCAAGCGCTACAATGAAACTGGCTCACATGAGGACCGCCCCAGGAAAGGAAGACCAAGAGTCACCTCTGCTGCTGAGGAGAAGTTCATCTGAGTCACCAGCCTCAGAAATCACAAGTTAACAGCAGCTCAGATTAGAGACCAGATGAATGCCACACAGAGTTCTAGCAGCAGACACATCTCTAGAACAACTGTTAAGAGGAGACTGAATCAGGCCTTCATGGTCAAGTAGCTGCTAGGAAACCACTGCTAAGGAGAGGCAACAAGCAGAAGAGATTTGTTTGGGCCAAGAAACACAAGGAATAGACATTAGACCAGTGGAAATCTGTGCTTTGGTCTGATGAGTCCACATTTGAGATCTTTGGTTCCAACCGCCGTGTCTTTGTGCGACAC